>NC_137625.1:3360674-3368174 GCF_963280865.1 Gymnoscopelus braueri | reverse complement strand
CAGTTTCTGTGTACAGAGGGTCTGACTGGACCCTGTTACTGGGAGGTAGAGTGGAATGGAGGGGTTTCTATAGCAGTGACTTATGGAGGAATCAGTAGGAAAGGACGTGACTCTCTGCTTGGAGGCAATGATAAGTCCTGGAGTCTGCTCTGTAGTGATTACAGTTACAGAGTCATACACAATAGTAAGGAGACTGTCCTCCCTGTCTGTCCCTCTAGGCTCTCCAAAAGAGTAGCAGTGTATCTGGACTGTCCGTTAGGGAATCTGTCCTTTTATGAGGTCTGCTCAGACTCACTGACTCACCTGTACACCTTCACCTTCCACAACACATTCTCTGAACCGCTCTATGCTGGGTTCAGGTTATACGACTACTACCCCTCCTCCTCAGTACGTCTGTGCGAGCAGAGATAGAGTCTCTATGTGAGGAGGACACCAGGTCTCCATGGTTACTCCACATGTTAGTGACTCTAGGGTTGATATGTTTAACTCTTTCCTCTCCTACTGCTGTGAGCATGTTGTTGGTTGATTACTTTACTCTCATGCTGTGTTGGGAAAAGTACTACATTTGTTTACTTAAGTAAAAGTATCACTACTGCAGTGGTGGAAAAAGTACTCCATTTCTTTACTTAAGTAAAAGTATCAATACTGCAGTATAGAAATACTCTGTTAAGTAAAAGTCCAGAATCCAAAATTTACTTAAGTAAAAGTACAAAAGTATTGGCATCAAAATGTATTGAAAGTACCAAAAGTAAAAGTATAATGTTTGAAAATAGCACATCTACAAGCTCACAACGTGTCGTGTATTGAAAAATGTAAATACTCCACTAAAGTAAAAAATCCTAAAATGTGTACTTGAGTACAGTACTTGAGTAAATGTACTTAGTTACTTTCCACCACTGCAATACTCCGATGTAGAAATACTCTGTTACAAGTAAAAGTTTGGAATTCAAAAATGTACTTGAGTAAATGTACCAAAAGTAAATGCAGAATGTCCCATCTAAAATGTGTAAAAGTATTTTAAAAATAGCCGATCTACAAGCTCACAACGCGTCGCTCTGCGACGCGTTGTGAGCTTGTAGATCTGCTATTTTCAAATAGCCAAAGTTTAAATAGAGCTGAAGTGGTAAATGTATGTTTTGTAATAATAATCAAAATCTACAAAGTAACTAGTAACTAAAGTTTTCATATCATTGTAGTGGAGTAAAAGTACAATATTTGCCTCTGAGATGTAAGAAGTAAAAGTATTGAATAATTTAAATACTCCACTAAAGTAAAAAAAATCCTAAAATGTGTACTTGAGTACAGTACTTGAGTAAATGTACTTAGTTACTTTCCACCACTGCTCTCATGTTGAACTTTGTAAATCACTCTGGATTCAAACATCTACTAAATGTCTGCATTCATTCATTAATGACATTCAAATCATTCATTGTTCATCTATTGATTCATTATTACATCATTATGTTGTTGTTTTATTTGCATATTCATTCCATATTATTCTCATTCTTCGTTGTGTTATTGTATGATCATCTGATGTTTAATTGTTTAATAAATGGATTCTTAAAAGTCTGATATTGTTCTATATATAATATAATATTCATAGTGTTGTCATGACAACATGGCCTCAGCTCATTGGTCATGGTTGTTATTTCATGATTACAAATGTAGAGTAATCCATTACTGGTTGATTACAAATATAATGTAATCAATACTATTATTCAGGGGATATTAGCAGAAAGATTTCCAATCTTGGAATAAATTCCTTACCAAAAAAAATCTTCACCAATGTGTTTGTAAAGGTGTCTAGTAACACATCTCACAAAAACTGAAATTCAGTTTCCCTAGGAGAATTTTTGACAGCTGCTGAAAGTTGGGGTACCCACCATTTCCATGCAGGGCAAAAAAAAAATCAAATTTTAATTCTGTTTTAAGTAGCATGTGAGGGGTCAAACTAGGGTGTTTTTATGATTCTGAATTTTGTTTTGCACCAAAACCACTCCTTGGGCTACAAACGGCCATAGCCATCCTTGTCCAGGTATACTTTTTGTGTAAAAAGCCCATTGAGATTGGGCTGTTTTTAGCCCAAGGAGTGGTTTTGGTGCAAAACAAATGCTTTTGCAAGTACTTTTACTTTGATTTTGAAGTTCACTATTGACTCATTTTGTCCACACGGGGGCGACAAAAGACCGTTGAATAAAACAGATCTATAGACCCCTGAGAACCAATGCTCTAGAGAGCACTGGTTCCCAAGCCGGGGCTCGGTATCCACAGGGGGGTCCCCAAATTATGTTGGGGGGTCCCCAGATGATTGGCTTAAAGGAGCAATTCACCCAAAAATATGACTTATTTTCAGTGGTGTAAAAAGTACTCAAATGTTTTACTTAAGTAAAAGTAGCAATACTGCAAAAGTCCAGAATTCAAAATTGACTTGAGTAAAAGTACCAAAGTATCAAAATGTACTTAAAGTACCAAAAGTAGAAAGTACTAAAATGTTTGAAAATAGCAGATCTACAAGCTCACAACGCGTCACGATGCGACGCGTTGTGAGCTTGTAGATCTGCTATTTTCAAATAGCCTATGTATAAAATAGGTCTAAAGTGGTTAATGTATGTTTTATAATGTAATCATTTATATCTGAAAAGTAACTAGTAACTAAAGTTTTCAAATAATTGTAGTGGAGTAAAAGTACAATATTTGCCTCTGAGATGTAGTGGAGTAGAAGTAAAAGTACTGAAAACTGGAAATTCTCTAAGAAAGTAAAAGTACCTCAAAATTGTACTTAAGTACAGAACTTGAGTAAATGTATTTAGTTACTTTACACCACTGGTCCCCAGATGATTAGCTTAAAGGAGTAGTTCTCCCAAAATATGACTTATTTTCTACCAGTTTATCACACACCCCGTGAAGCATTGAATTCAAGGCGATTCTTTTTCCTCTTTTTTTTTTGACACATTCCTGGGACAGTAATTTGATGAGCGGGTGTATTTCCGGTAGGAGACTCAAAGAGACTCCTTTGTGTCTCCTACCGGAATGAGACAAAAACTAAAAAAATCTCCATGAATTCAATGCTTCATATGTATATCTGCTATTTTTGAATAGCCCAAAGTGTAAAATTTTTTTTTTTGCTCAAATCTAAAAATAACAGTTCCAGGTTAAGAAGCTTAATGGGTTAAGAATTGATGAACTTGAGTTATAAGGATATTTAGACGTGTTTAATATTATTATTATGAAGTAAATACTTGGCCAATTATTATTTTGATGATATACAATACCTTCATGTATAATATGATTTAAAGGCCATATTTGTGTTTCATATTTTATCTGGCATGATATTATAATTTGTTTCTTTGTGTCTTTGTCTAGAACCATGGCAATCATCATGAAACCCAATGTCGACACTATACATCATTATCCTGCTAAATAAACTGGATATTTTATTGCAACCTTTGTTTCCTGGTGGTTTGTGGCTCCAGTTTGAACTTTAACTACATACACACACACACACACACACACACTCACGTGAGAGTTGAACAGAACTGGTGTGTCACTGCTGCCGTGATTTGCTTTGTCGTGATTTGCCACAGGCTTGTTCTTGGAAAAACAGATCAGCAGTTGAATACGAGGTCAAAGGGCATCAATGTGAAAACTTTATCAAAGTGACTAAGTGATTTTCTTTACAAGCCCTCAGTCGGCAGAGGAAAAAAGTTCACTACACCGGTCAGTGTTGCCAGATTTTGTGAGAAACAAGCAACCAGGTCTAGGAAAACAAGCCCCAAAGAAGCAACTATAGGTCACATGAACGCTTTAAACCCATAAACATCGGCTATTTGAAGATAGCCGATCTACAAGCTCACAACGAGCTTTTATTTTCTTCCTTTTCTCCTGTGTACGTAGTTGTTTGTATTCCTTGATGACATGTATTGTCTTAATATGCTACAGTATGCCATGTTGATGAATTGAATACATAGGACCACAATGGGAACACGTCTACAGGACTTCTTTGTGTTATCCTTTTAGCCTAAACGTTTTACTGTACCTCTGTGTGATCTACATTTATGACTAATAAAGTATTTCTTGTAGTACCTCTAATAACAGTAATTAGTTACTTTGAGAACCGCTGAAGTCAGTGGTGGAAAAAAAATACTCAAATCTTTTACTTTAGTAAAAGTATCAATACTGCATTGTAGAAGTACTCTGTTACAAGTGAAAGTCCGGAATTAAAAATTTACTTGAGTAAAAGTACAAAGTATTGGTATCAAAATGTACTTAAAGTACCAAAAGTAAAAGTACTAAAATATTTGAAAATAGCAGATCTACAAGCTCACACTGCGTCACGATGCGCCGCGTTGTGAACTTGTAGATCGGCTATTTTAAAATAGCCTAGGTATAAAATAGGACTAAAGTGGTTAATATATGTTTTATAATGTAATAATTTATATCTGCAAAGTAACTAGTAACTAAAGTTTCCAAATAATTGTAGTGGAGTAAAAGTACAATGTTTGCCTCTGAGATGTAGTGGAGTAGAAGTAAAGACAATTGGAAATACTCCAGGAAAGTAAAAGTACCTCAAAATTGTACTTAAGTACAATACTTGAGTAAATGTACTTAGTTACTTTACACCTCTGGCTGCAGTACTGGGTTCAAATGGAGGTTGAGTGTGGTGGGTGACGAGATATATATATATATATATATATATATATATATATATATATATATATATATATATATATATAAATGGAGGTTGATGGTGGTGGGTTTGACTATAAATGCAGCAGCAATTAAATTGCTGAGCTAAAACTTTAGAAACAAATGTAACACCCGTCCCAGGTAGCTATGAGGATTCTTGTGTAGTAGTACTCTGGGCGGGGCCTGGGTTCGTTTTAATAAAATAAATTTTAATTCAACTGGCTGGTGCCTCCAAATAAAGTTAGAATATAATGAAATTATACTCCTTTAAAGTATGTTTTTAACTTGTTTCCTGCTTTTAACTACTTTTCTAAACAAGCATTAATCAACATGAATTATATTATTACCATACATGAATTCTCTACGAGCTATGACACAACAAGGTTACTTTACCTTTAACTACCTAATGTAGGTAGGGGTATTTATTACACCAAAAAACAATAGTCTCTCAATGCAGTATAAAATAAAAGCATACAAGAATTGTGAATAAATGTGGATAAACAAATAACAGGTCACACACAGTAATGGGCCCCACTCGCACTCACACACACCTGACTGCAACTCAATGTCCTTTTTAGTGACCCTAAATGAACGCTCGTTGCAGGCCTGAGTCACATACATAATAATAATACAAGTGTACATTTTGACAGAGAGTCATCGAATGTCTTAAACATTGCAGATAGAATTCTCTCTCTCCTCTCTTTCATTCTACCTACTCAGTCCATCCATCCATCCATCCATCCATCCATCCATCCATCCCTCCATCCATCCTAGTGTTGATTTTGTCAGCAAATTTTGATTGTCTTTTGAATAAAATTCAATTTAGTTTGAGTCATATTTTAGTCATCTGAAATGTTTTAGTTTTTGTCTAGTTTTAGTCGACGAAATATCATAAGGTTATAGTCGACTAAATCTACAGTTGATTTAGTCGACTAAAATGTATTTTGGCGGTGCCTTGATGGCGTCGTAATCAGTGTTGGAAAAGTTACTCAAAACCAGTAATATATTACTTACTACATATTACTTGTTTAAAAAGTAATATCTTTACTTTACATATTACTCCCTGCCAAAAGTAACTAGTTACTTATTACTTTACTTTTTTTTCTCACCCCAGTAATTGCATCCTTTCTCCCCAAAAGTCTGACTTTGCATTTTCAACATTAGCAGTTGTTTTTTCTCTTTTCTGCAGCCTATATTGTAAAATCCTCATTGTTGATTTAACTCTAAAAAGTGTTCTGTACACATGACATGATGGGTCCATTTGGTTCCATTTGTACACTCATTTGAATTTAATTAACGCTAAGACTTTTACTGTGTATGAATTCATAACTTACAGACTAAATGAAAACCATTTGACTATGAATTGAATACTAAAGACCTCAATGGAAGGAAGGGCCTTTTAGACAAAGTATTTTAAATGTGTGTGAACGATAATTCACACACAGACAAGTGCGCACCGTTTCCGTATCCACTCTAGAGTGTAGACTTAGACCGGATCAGCAGCCTGCAAAGCAACTCCATCCCATTCCCAACCAGTCTACCATTATATCAATGAACCAAAAACAACACAGGATCAAATAAACACACTCAAGCCCAGAGTACCACCAAGGCTCGTGAAAGTAATTAGTTACTTTACTAGTTACTGGAAAATAGTAATAATATTACTTTAAGTTACATATTACTTTAGTTACTTTCCAACACTGGTCGTAATGGCGGATTTTACACTTGGTTGCATGCGGAAAATAGCCGATCTACAAGCTCAAAACGCGTTGCGCTGCGACGTGTTGTGAGCTTGTAGATCTGCTATTTTCAGAGCGCAACACCCGAGCGCAATTAAACCAAATGACTTGTCTTTTAGTTCTACTGGATCTCTTCTCCACTAGATCCCTCATTAGCATTTTAGTCTAGTTTTTATTTGTTGACGAAAGGGGGGGGGTTCTCCTGGCTCTCAGCATCCGCGCTCGGGGACGATGCGACACTTGAGGATCTTCAGGTAGTTTTGTACCTTGTCCGAGTCACGGCGGAAGCAGTAGAGGAGGTCGTAGTCGCTCATGAGGCGCCACTCGCCGCTGTTCCACAAGGGGACCAGGGGGGCGCCGGGCGCCGCCAGGCCGTTCTCTGAGGTGCCAAGAATTCCCAGGTTCTGCATCTGTGGGAAAAGATAGTAATTGGTCATTTACACAGGGTAAGAAACAACAAAGCTGATTTGGCTTCCCCCTCCCTCATGTGACATTCTGTTTTGGGTTGTGCTTGGGTAGTGTTGATTTTGACGGCACATTTTGATTCAGTTTTAGTCATAGTCGTTTCAATCCAATTCCATTTAGTTTTAGTCATATTTTAGTCATCTGAAATGTTTTACCGTTAGACTAGTTTCAGTCGACTAAATATCATAAGATTATAGTCGACTAAATCAACTGTAGATTTAGTCGTAAAATGTATGTTGGCGGTGTCTTGATGGTGTCATTATGGCTGATTTTACACTCGGTTGCATGCTGAAAATAGCAGATCTTGTAGCAGAAAACTTGTAGATCTGCTATTTTCACCATGCACACCCTAGCGCAACCGAACATAAAATGACTTGTCTTTTAGTTCTACTGGATCTCTTCTCCACTAGATCCCTAACTAACATTTTAGTCTATTTTTTATTTGTTAAGTGTTGACGAAAAAATGGAATGGACGGATGTGAATCCTGGCCAAAAAACCTACCTCCCGTCCACTCCCATTATAGGATCTTGAGAAAAAGCTCCATATTTCCATATCTTTTTACCGCGGTGAAAACGAGCCATTTTCTACGGGCGATCACTCTGCAATGGC
>NC_137625.1:3310674-3355674 GCF_963280865.1 Gymnoscopelus braueri | reverse complement strand
TAGAAATGTCTTCTAAATCAAAAAACAGTTTTTTGAAAAAGATCATTTTGCTATGATATCAGTGGTCCTCAAACTTTTGTCATATCAAGGACCCCCCAAAATGAAATGTATTTGGCCCCCATCTCAAAACATGTTGTTCCAGGGACCCCCAGAAGCAAAGATTTGAGTAAAAAAAATCGCTTTAAAACAAATATATATATATATATTCAAAGATCTGCACACATTTTCAAGATTTTTTCAAAAAATAGCCCAAAGAAATCTAAAAATGACACACGTTCCCGCGTTCACGCGTTCCCAGTCTTAAAGGGTTAAACTGATGAGACAAATAGGAAAATCAAATGAGCAAAGAGCTCAAACCAATAGGTGCATCAACAATAAACAAGATCCAATAAAACAATAAAACAAGAGCTCGTACAGATAATCGACAAATAATTGACAATGGAAGGAAGGGAGGGAGGAAGAAAGAAAGTAGAAAAGAAGAGGGTGATGGGGATGGAAGTGCTCTCTCCCTCATTCTCCACATGCTGATCATTCATGGTCACTGTACCTGGTCTGAAGTAACTGGACATATTTTGTGGATCTCCAAGGACTCTTTCTGTCAAACAGCAGGAGGTGGAAGACGTTGGAACTTCTCCTGTTTCTGTTGTTCCACGTCTGCTCCATTTATTACAGAGAGAGAGAGAGAGAGAGAGAGAGAGAGAGAGAGAGAGAGAGAGAGAGAGAGAGAGAGAGAGAGAGAGAGAGAGAGAGAGAGCGCGCGCAGGGAGGGGCGGAGGGCTGGGAAACGTTGATAACCTTTTTATTTTTCCCCCCATCATCTTTTCTTTTTATAGATCATTGTTACTTATGTCATTCATCAGGTCACCAGAGTCACAGTGTAGTGGGCTGACTGCATGGCTCATTCCTCTCCTGTCCTTTAGGTCAGCGGTTTTCAACCTTTTTCAAGCCAAAAGGACCCCTAAATTGATATACATTTGGCCGCGGACCCCCATTTGAAAATGTTTTGTGCCAGGGACCCCCCAGAAGCAAAGATATCAGTTAATTTTCGCTTTAAAAAAATATAAATATTCAAAGATACTGTATGCCCACTTTTTCGAGGTTTTTCAAAAATAGCAGATCTACAAGCTCATGCTGGTAGATCACAGTATGTGGTAGATCACAGTAGTCGTGTGTAATCGACCGATAGTGCAGAAAAGAATAATTAGACCCCTCCAGAAAAATGCGATTATGCCATCGCAGAATTTACCGCATAATCAGCAAAATGGCGCAGAATTATGCGGGGGTAACGTTTTTTCAAAAAGGCTGCATCGCATAATATGCGCATCGCATAATATGCGCTTCTCATCGCATATTTCTGCATATTTCGCAACTTTTCACATATTTCGCATATTTCGCAACTTCCCGCAATTTCACCGCATAAAATTGCAAAAAAAACACGCATATTTCATCGCATAATCAAGAGTTTTAGCCTGCATAATCAAGGATTTTAGCCTGCATAATCAAGTGTTTTAGCCCGCATAATCAAGAGTTTTAGCCCGCATAATCAAGAGTTTTAGCCCGCGTTTTTCTGGAGGGTCTAAATAATAAGGAAAATGTGCACACTTTTAGAAGAATACTGGGTTCTAATTCTAGCTGGAAAGCTCACACTGCTCCCTTGTTCCATACATTGGAGATTCACCTTATTTGGTATCAATAAACTCCAGATGTATGTATTAGGCCTACAATTTACTCCCAGATTATTTTTATAATTTCTCTAATTCTCAGATCCATATTGTTCTATAGGTCGTCCTCAGACGAGCCCTCCATCTTCGCTTTCAGTCATCGCGGTTGTCCGGTACTTTGTGCTCCGGCGTCTTTCGTGAGTACATTAACGTACAGTATGTTGATGTGGGACTGGGACATCCTCGGGACCGATACCTGTGTGTTGGTTCCCACAGGACCGATTTGCTGGCTACTAGATCGATTGATTGATTGATTGATTGATTGATTTACAGAGGCCCAGTGTGGGATGTAACAGACTTACCACCTCACTTCAGTCATTCTTCCTTTATACCTTTACAACAGCGGTGTCCAAAACCTTTTTCATAGGGAGTCATATGAAAGTATACCTCAGGCCGAATGCATCTCCTGTCACACAATCACCTCTTGAGAATGAAGATAACACACAAGGAATCCTTGAACATTCTACTGAGAAATAGCCTATCTGCCACGATTCTCCGCCGTGCCGGACTTTGGACATGTCTGCTTTACATACAGTAGTTATTTAAGCAATATTACATAGGGGGAAAAAAATAATGTATTTACAATTATTTGAAAACTTTAGTTACTAGTTACTTTGCAGATATAATTGATTACATTATAAAACATACATTATCCACTTTAGCCCTATTTTATACCTAGACTATTTGAAAATAGCCGATCTACAAGCTCACAACGCGTCGCGAGCTTGTAGATCTGCTATTTTCAAACATTCTAGTACTTTTACTTTTGGTACTTTAACTCTTTGACTGCGGACGACGCGATAACGCGTCAAGTGCTACTTTGTCCAGTTGGCCGTCGACGCGTTCGACGCGCTGGACGCGCGTTCATTGTTTAATCTCTGATTGCGCTATGCTGCTTAATATTCAATGTTATTCTCGAGTTCCACTTACTTCACGGACATCTGCATCCGGTTTCATGACCTGGATTCCGTTTCCGGTTTTTGATTCTTTTCCCCAGTCATTTTCGTCCAAAATAGGTAAATAAACGGTCTTTCACACGGTATAACGGACAAACGGACAGTTTCTCTTCTATAATCTATGGTCTGGGTGACGATCAGTCATCGCCGTCGTGTATCACATCGTAATTTTGGCGATCAAAACAATCTGGGACGACGTCACTTCCGTTTTCATGTTTTTCCCTGTCTAATCTATCAAGAAGGGTGAGAGAGACCCAACGACCTGATCAAGCAGTCATGTGCTGCTCTCTAGTGGCGGATTTGTGCTGGGTCTTTACATTATGTCCCCTTAAATTATTTTCATGAGAAAAATTCAAAATATAAAAATAAAAAAACACGAAAATTGCTGGCACTGGGGGAGTACTTTATGAAAATACTCTGGCAGTCAAAGAGTTAAGTTAAGTACATTTTGATACCAATACTTTTCTACTTTTACTCAAGTAAATGTTGAATTCGGGACTTTTACTTGTTACTTTTACTAGTTACTAGTATTTCTACATTGCAGTATTGATACTTTTACTTAAGTAAAACATTAGAGTACTTTTTTCACCACTGAATTTCTCATAGTTTGGACTCTATAAAACCAAGATCTGCAATAAACCAAAAAATGTATTTTAGCACAAAATTCCTACGGGAGTACACCTCGTACCGCACTACGTAGAGCAGATCAGAATGCTTGAATGTTTGTAAACAAACGGGTATTCCCGGGTAGAATGTCTGACTTATTAAAATTACCGGAACATAGACTAGGTTTTTCAACCTGTGGATATTTATAACAATCTAATATATATTTCTAATAGTCAGAAACAACATCATAAGTGTCCTGTTCTTCCAGAAATAAGGTTAATGAATCATGCTTTTCCAATGTGACGCTGCAGGCATTAACTACTCGGAAATACATTTTTGCTTGTGGTGATGTCATGATGATTCGGTCTACAGAGGATGACATTACACCCACACACTCATCCTCTCCTGCCTAAAAAAGAGACAAAACGAGTGCAAATGTTCTCCTCTTGTTATTCAACTTAGCCATATTAGGATATTAAGCAAAATACAATACTAAAACTAGAAAAAGTGCTCCTCGGAGCACAGGTCTCCGCCAGGTCAGGTAGGTTATGTTGGCCTCCTAGTGGCGCTATAATAGGCCAATGTGAAAAGGGTGCCATTTATTCCTAGGCCGAGCACGGCAATCGGACACTGCATGCATGATTTGAAGCATTTTGTTCTAAAAATGTGTTTTGCTAAATTTGACCTGCTGGTGGCGCTATAACAGGCCAATGTTAAAAGGGTGGCATTTGTTCCTCAACGTAGTGCAAATGTGCATTCAAAGTTTCACCGCAATCGGACGCTGCGTTCATGATTTGCTGCATTTTGTTCAAAACGGGCCACTTTTGCAAACATGACATGTCAATGTTAGCCAATCAGGATGGAATATGAAAAATCAAACAGATCCGTCTTGATCACATGACTATAGAGATCATGTGTACCGATTTGCGTGAAATTTGGATAACATTTGAAGGCTTAATATCAAAAAATGTGTTTTACATAAGTCTGCCTCCTGGTGGCGCTATAAAAAGCAAATGTGAAAAAGGCAGGGCAAAGGTTTTTCCTTGGCCTCTACAGAGTGTGCATACAAAGTTTTACACCGATTGGTGCAGTTATAGGTAAAAACACGAATCGGCCTGTTACAGCGCCATCATGAGGCTGATTTGAACATTTTCAAATGGCATTTCTTCCTCGGCCTAATGGGAATGTGTGTACAAAATGTCACAGAAATTGCATGCTGTGTTCATGATTTGAGGCATTTTGTTCGAAACGGAGTACTCCTGCAAACTTTGAAAGCCAATTTTTGCCAATCAGGATGGAATATGAAGAATCTGAAATCAGCCGTTTCTTTAAATGACTATAGAGATACTGTGTACCGATTTGCGGAATTTTTGGCCAAAATCTGTAGGAGTACTGTCCAAAAATGTGTTTTGCAAAAAGCGGCCTCCTGGTGGCGCTATAACAGGCCCAGGTGAAAAATTTGGGGCAGAGGTTCTGCTCTGGCATCCAGGGAGTGTGTGTGCACAGTTTCTCTGCGATCAAGCCAACGGTGCCGGAGATTAGCTGTACACAAAATGACAGAATGACGGACGGACGGACGGACGGACACACGGACACACGGACGGACGGACAGGTGCGAAAACATACTCTCGCCATGCCTTTCGGCCTGGCGGAGACAATAATGACGAGGCCCTTGTCCGAGCTATGTAAACAAGCTGCGCATTGGACAATCCCCTTTTTCTTTAATTTTTTTGTATTTTTAGCACAAACATTGCTCTAGGCCGTGCCTTTGTTTCATAAAAGGTGGACAGTGTGAACATACTTGTTTCCATACCACCTTTTATATTATTATTGTTATGCCATTTTTTTTTTTTTGCACAAAAAGAAAACTAGAAAAATGTGCTCCTCGGAGCACAGGTCTCCGCGACCGCCAGGCCAGGTAGTAGGAGTCAATCTTAGCCAATCAGGATGAAATATGAAGACTGGCTCCACCTGACACAAATATAAAAGAATATGACCTTAATCGTAACAGCGCAAGTCCAGTTGAACAAACTAAAACATGTAAGAAAATCACTGATGTGGAGATACAGCAGTAATTTAGGCTGCTACTAGTAAATCACGAACTAATAGCCATCTTTATAGGACCTCAATAGAAACAAGCCCACTGGACTTTTTTTGTGTGATCCTTTTAGACTAAGTGTATGACTGTACTCATGCTGTTTGCATTTCTATATAATTAAATATTCAATCAATCAATCATATAAAACGAAAACTTTAAACATGCATTAGGCCTACATAAATGAAAAGATTTGACTAAACATGCGTTGCCTGTTAAGCCTACTTGCCAGACATCATTTTAAAAGTGACGTCCCGTCCCTCCGTTGTACAGACCCGAGTTGGGACTGTGATATCCACGGCTACCTCAGATCTTCCAATTGCACCCCGTTAAATAAGCAATAATATCAAAGCAATATTGTGCACAACCCCACAGATGGCGTGGGAATACACAAATCACACCAAAACACAGGCTGTTATGATTGGAATACGTTTTGAATATCAATTTCACCCAGCACCGATTATATGACTGTCCCGTGCATGCGCCCTGGAGATGTCCGTGCGTTGCTGTTCGCAAAATGAAAATCCTCTCGCAAGCGCTTATGCTGTAGGTCTTATGTCGAGGCCAAATGTCGAGACATCTGAATAACTGTTAAAGCTTTAAGCTCCAGTTTAAATGGGTGACTGATCAAGCATCAAACCTAATAGATTGTTTTTATACCTCGCTTTTAAATGCTTGTAATTACGTCACCTGTTAACCCCGTAGGCTAATTACAACTACCTATTTATGTTAGGGATACTTACTTAGCTACTTAAGATGTATGTTCAAATAATTTTAAGTGAATATTGGCTGCTGCATAGTGTTTAACGGTAGGGTAAGTGATATTTTTTGGTTAAAACAAAAAGTATTTTGTTAAAAGGTTAAAACACTATATTCTGATAGTAATCATTGCTATAGAGTGTTTTTTCAGTAACAGATGTCTCCCTGTCTCTCCAGCTCTTTAATAAACAGAAAATACATTTTCCGGTAGGTGTCAAAATCAGTTCCAATTTTGCCTGCTCATTTCTTAGTGTCATCACTTCCAATTTCACTTGTTTAATCTGCATCCTGATTGAGTTCTCTATCCTGATTGGATAAAATTGGAAATGAAACTGAAACTGAAACGAAAATGCATTTTCTGGTGGAGAGACAAGGAGACTCCTAATACTGAACAAACATTCTATAGCAATGAGTACTATCAGAATATAGAGCTATTTAACACTTATTTTAACCAAACCTAATCACTGACCCTACCTTTAAGTGACTGTCAGATTGACAGACAATGCTGCACCGCATGTCTACGACGGAACGAACTGGTGCAGCGTAAGCCTACACCACCTGAGACCAGACGTGAGATTACACCCATTTTTTGGTCAGAGCAAGCTTGATAAAAGGGCCAATGTGTACCGATTTGATATGATGTGATGATGAAATTTTTTTTAGACATTTTTGTTCAAAACGAGGCACTCCCGCAAACTTTAGATGCCGATCTCAGCCAATCAGGATGGAATATGAAAAATAGGACAGATCTGTCTCGATCACATGACTATAGAGATAATTTGTAGAGATTTGCCTGATGTTTGGACAAAATCTGTAGGAGTAATATAAAAAAATATATCCGAAAGATATATATATTCAGTGGTGGAAAAAGTACTCAAATTCTTTACTTAAGTAAAAGTACCAATACTGCATAGAAATACTCCGTTACAAGTAAAAGTCCAGAATTCAAAATTTACTTGAATAAAAGTACAAAGGTATTGGCATCAAAATGTACTTAAAGTACCAAAAGTAAAAGTACTAAAATGTTTGAAAATAGCAGATCTACAAGCTCACAACGCGTCGCGATGCGACGCGTTGTGAGCTTGTAGATCGGCTATTTTCAAATAGCCTAGGTATGAAACAGGGCTAAAGTGGTTAATGTATGTTTCATTATATCATGATTTATATCTGAAGAGTAACTAGTAACTAAAGTTTTCAGATAAATGTAGTGGAGTAAAAGTACAATATTTGCCTCTGAGATGTAGTGGAGTAGAAGTAAAAGCATTGGAAATTGGAAATACTCAAGTTAAGTACAAGTACCTCAAAATCGTACTTAAGTACAGTACTTAAGTAAATGTACTTCGTTACTTTCCACCACTGTATATATTATATATTTGTTTTAATTCCATGTGTACACTCTCATACAGATACAGACCCCCAAGGGACCAGTTGGACCCCTGTTGGGTCCCCGGCCCAGACGTTGAGGACCATTGCCTTAGAGGTCTGTATGCAGAGCTCACCGCACTGCCCTATGAGTATGACAGCTTTCACCTACGTCACATGACCTACGTCACATGACCTACGTCACAGCGAGGAGCAGCGAGCATGGCTCACAGACACGCGCCACATGGCTCATACGCTGTGCTCAGCAGCCTGGTGTGATTACGTGTGTGTGTGTGTGTGTGTGTGTGACGTGTGCTTGTGTGACGTGTATGTGTGTGTGTGTGTGTGTGTGTGTGTGTGTGTGTGTGTGTGTGACGTGTGCTTGTGTGACGTGTATGTGTGTGTGTGTGTGTGTGTGTGTGTGTGTGTGTGCGCGCGCGCGCGTGCGGTGCGATGACGCACAGTGGTGGACAAATAACTAAGTACATTTACTGGAGTACTGTACTTACTTACAGTACCTGTACAGTAACTTTTTTTGAGTATCTGTGCTTTACTTGAGCATGAGTATTTTTGGATACTTGAGTGTCACGGCACTATATTTTAACCCCTTAAAGCCTGAGTCCGATTCTTAAAAACAGATTTTTGAAAAAATATATAGAAAATATTTTTTTACGATTTTTCAAAAAATAGCAGATATACAAGCTCATAGCGCTATGAGCTTGTATATCTGCTATTTTTGAATAGCCAAAGAAACCCTAAGTGACACAGATGCGTTAGAGGTCTTAAAGGGTTAAAGATAGATATTATACTTTTAACTCACTACATTTCTAGGGAGGGAAAATGTGCATTATGAATTAAGTATTAACAATGTAACACAAACGTGAGGTGATTAGATTTATTTTTAAGTCTAAAATATGACATGAAAGAAAAGACAATCAGATCAGACTCTATTTATTTTTTATTATTTAATCTAACTTTCCTCTTCTACACCAGATTTGAACCCGGTTTCCTGCATGTGTTGACATGTTTACCATTGAGCTAATAGAGCCTGCCTGCTTGCTCAGGGGATACATTGAGAAGTTGACCATCAGGTCAAAATTCGTGTCAGATGATCTACATGTCTCAATAGAGGAGAAGGGAGACAAAATACAACCAGCCCCATTGTGTGGGTTATATTGTATATTAACATACTCTACCATACAGATTGGACCAAATTAAAATGTATTCATGAAAAGAAGTTACATATGTGCTGCTTTTAACCCATTGCGTTACAACTGGCCAAGATGGCATCAACATCAGAGGCAGATTCAAAATAACATTACAGGTAATTAAAAAGTTACGAAATAATAAGAAACAAGAGCTATAACTTGAAAACCCATTGCCTTTCCGAGTTTACATTGATTTCAACTCTTGTTTTTAGTGTTTCATTGCTTTTCATTTTTATTTGCTTTATCTCTGCTGTCGGGCAGAAACCAGCTAACTCCAAAGCAGGGCCGGATACAGGATTTTTTTATTGGGGGGGCAATAGGAAATACTGAGGGGGCGGACATTTTTTTTCTGTTTTTTTCCGCCTACTTTGCTTCTTTTGGGCTTGTTTTCCTAGGCTTCTTTCTCTCGCAATATCTGGCAACACTGTCCATGGCAAATCAGGGCGGAGAATTATTTTAATTGTGCAATGATGCATGATGGAATATGATTACTTTGATTATGGTAAGCTCACATTTCATATCACACAGGGGGCGGTCAGGGCATTTGGGCGGGCATTGCCCCCCCTTGCCTAGATCCGGCCCTGCGTCCAAAGTGTCCATTTTTCAGGGAAAAAAAATAGTTTTGTTTTGTTCAACATTGATAAGAACAGCTACAGCCTCCAATCTCACAATGAGGTTGGAGGTCAAAAGGGGGTGGAGCCTGGAGTCAGCAAAACCAGCTAACTCCACCCCTCTTTGGTGGAGTTAGCTGGTTTTAGCAGAAAGTTTGGGGATAAAATGGAGTTAGCTGGTTTTGTCAGAAGCGCTTTTTAATACTTTTAATTGGTTCAATGTTTTGTTTTACCAACACACAGACGTAAAAGGTGTTCGATAGCACTGATTTATGGAAAAAAAAATGCAAAAGCGTCAAAATGGAGTTAGCTGGTTTCTGCCCAACAGCAACATTATCTGTTTTTTCCCCAGATTTTTTTCTTTTTCTTCTCCTCTCCCCCTGGCCCCCACACACATATAAAGCGACTTTGAGTACTTAGAAAAGCGCTATATAAATTCCAGCTATTATTATTATTATTATTATTATTATTATTATTATTATTATTATTATTATTAACATTATATTTTCTGTCAGCAATCAGTTAAATCAGCTGATGGTCCAGTTACCGTGGGCAGCTTGCAGCTGAATGAATCTGCTCTTTGGAAATGAAAAGCATGCCAGGCGGCACGCAGCGGTCATTTCAGGTGGACGGCGCTGCATTTGGGCCCACTGCGCACGTCCCCCCCCCCCTCCCCCCCCCCCAGGGGCAGCAGGGTCGTGCTGTGTGTGGTTGAGCAGAGATCGTGCTGTGGTGATATGACTCATTGTAATACATCTTTGTCCTGCATTTTCCTCCCCGTCCCCTTTATCTTGGCCCACATGATGCGCAGGCACACACAGAGACGCACATACTGTCGTCTCTACTGTCTTGCCTCGTGTTCTGTTTGTTGTCTCATGTTGTTATAGGCTAAGATAAGATAAGATTTCTACAGCACTGCCACCCAGGATTGGAATAGTCTAACTCCATCCCTCAAAAAATGCAGTTCGCTGGGCTCATTTAAAAGAGCCTTAAAAAATCACCTTTCAGGTGGCCAAAGGAGGAGGTATAGTACCATTTTCCCGTTAGACAGCAGACCCCCCCCCCCTGTTCTTGTACATATCTTTTTCCCCCTCTTTTTATTTTTTTGTTGTACATAGTGATTTTTTTTTTTTTGCTGTTTTTTTTGTAATGATATTTGAACTGTGGTGCCACTATATATGTATATGAATTGAATACCAAGGTCCTCATTGGAAACAAGTCCGCAAGGACCTGTTAGACAAAGTATTTGAAATGTAACTGTGCTGTTTTACATTTTTTTGCCTAATAAAATATTCAATCAAAAATATTCAATCAATCAATAAGATAAATCTTTATTGATTCCCGGAGGGAGATTCAGAATTGGGTCCAGGACTGACTTCAAGTGGTTGGAAAGTAACTAAGTATTTCCAATTTTACTTCTACTCCACTACATCTCAGAGGAAAATATAGTACTTTTTCAAAGGATCCTCCTATAATTCTAGAAAGCTCTGTGGTGGTGGTGAGGCCAAAATCTCTTCTGCCCGGTTCTCCTCAGTGGCTGGAGCAATCGATCTGCATTTGCACACAGCCATTGACCATTACCATGTGCACGGAACAGCGAAGCCCGTTTTTCCGCTTTCCCCAAATGTCAGCTGTTTATTAGCGTTTTTATGTAAAAGGATGTAGCCATGGTTACGGCTGCCCAGCAGTGGGATGGCCCCGCGAGCAATGGGATGAATGGCTCCCGGGTTGCCAGATCATGTGCGCATATCCCCCCACGGGTATGGACTATAGTTTTTATACATTTTATACATTTCAAAACTTGTGAAATGGGACCTTCTGCAAGATCTACAAGCTCATAGTGCGGCACCGAGTGCCACGCTGCGAGCTTGTAGATCTGCTATTTTTGAAAAATCTTGACAACTTCTGCAAATCTTTGAATATACACTGTATATATATATTATAATTTTTTTACTCAAATCTTTGCTTCTGGGGGATTCTAAAAAATGTCTTCTAAATCCTAACATTTTTTTTTAAAGAAATTATTTAGCTATAATTTCAGTAGTCCTCAAACGTTTTTCATGTCAAGGACCCCCAAAATGATATGTATTTGGCCCTCAAAATATGTTGTTCCAGGGACCCCCCCCAGAAGCAAAGATTTTAGTTAAAAATGTTGGCTTAAAATAAAAAATAAATTAAAAAATATATATATACATTCAAAGATTTGCACAACTTTTCATGATTTTACAAAAATAGCAGATCTACAAGCTCACAGCGCGGCACTCGGTGCCACGCTGTGGCAGTATTCAAGTATATTTTGATGCCAATACTTTTGTACTTTTACTTTGAATACCCTGACTTGTAACTTGTAACAGACTATTTCTACAATAGGGTATTGATACTTTTACTTAACCCATTAAGACAGGGAACGCGTCTGTGTCATTTTTAGATTTCTTTGGTTATTCGAAAATAGCAGATCTACAAGATCTTGTAGATCTGCTATTTTTTAGAAAAATCGTGAAAATGTGTGCAAATCTTTGAATATATATATATTTTTAAGCGACATTTGTAACTCAAATCTTTGCTTCTGGGGGTCCCTGGAACAAAACATTTTGTTCACAAATACACAAATACATAATATATATAACATAACATAACATAAAAATGTTTTCTAAATCTTAACAGTATGCTGCTATATCAGTGGTGCTCCAACTTTTCCATGTCAAGGACCCCCAAACTCATTATGTATTTGGCCGCGGACCTCCATCTCAAAATATGTTAATATGTATAAAAGATTTGCACACATTTTCACGATATAAAAAAAAAAAGAGCAGATCTACAAGCTCATAGCGCGGCACTCGGTGCCGCGCTATGAGCTTGTACATCTGCTATTTTTTGAATAGCCAAAGAAATCTAAAAATAACACAAGATGCTTTACCGGTCTAAATGGGTTAGGTAAAACATGTGAGTACATCTTCCATCACTGACTCCTGACCCAGAGCGAGGCCAGCTGCAGCCTTGCCTGTCACACAGTATCTCAGAGCCATATCCCTGCCTGCAGGCCTTAGAGTGTCACATACTCTAGCTTTTTAAAGACGGGGTGCCGTGATTTTCAGTGATTTTTCCCCCCCCCTAAAACATAATCATCAGGTATTATGTTTATACTAGGAGGAAGATTTTTTTCAAAAAAGTGTACTCAAAGTGTTAAAATTATGTTTTTATGAACTGGAGGCGTGTCGCCTCCAGTTCATTAAGTATACCTGGTTCTCACCTTAGCACCTCCTCCACCACCTTAGCACCACCCACCTGTCCTAGTCCCTCCTCCTCCTCATGCCCACACCTGTTGTGTTATGATAATGAGGGGGAGGGTATATTGTTACTGTGTCATTAAATGGCTGTTTCTCTATTGACACGTTTGACCCTCAAGGTTTCAGCCTCCAGGAAGAAACTCAAAATAGTCAGAGAAGACATAAAACACCATAAAAACACCACCAGGGGGCTTAATGAAGTTCTATCAACCTCATAGACACATGAAAAACAGCCATTTCTGTGATTATTTTGTCACGATCTGGTGTGGTGAGAACCCGAAAGCAGGACAGCCAGTCAGGGAGTGTTCAAACATCCATGGTTGTGTGTTTTAATCCTTTAAGGCCCGGGAAGGGAACGCACATGTGTCATCTTAAGATTTAAGATCTATTCACAAATAGCAGATCTACAAGCTCATAGCGCGGCACCGAGTGCCGCGCTATGAGCTTGTAGATCTGCTCTTTTTTTTTTTATCGTGAAAATGTGTGCAAATCTTTTAATATACATTTTAACTAAAATCTTGGCTTCTGCAGATCCCTGGAACTAAATATTTTTAGATGGGAGGGGGTCCGCGGACAAATACATATTATTTTGGAGGTCCTTGACATGAAAAAAGTTTGAAAACCATCGATAATATAGCAACATAAAGTAAAATAAATAAATAAATAAAAAACGTAGGAAAAAAACTACTGTTAGGATTTAGAAAACATTTATAAAAGATTTAAAACTTTCGCTTTAAAAAAGTATATATATATATATTCAAACTAAAGATTTGCACACATTTTCACGATTAAAAAAAAATACAAAAATCTACAAGCTCGTAGCGCGGCAACACAGATGCGTTCCTGGTCTTAAAGGGTTAATAAACAGTAAAGGTGAACAGAACAGAAATCACATTACTAACAAACAACTAACATGATTGACTGACAGGGGAACAAGACAAATATACACACGAGGACTGATCACACTTTAGACACAGCTGGGGGAGACAAGAACATAGAACCAAGACAACTAGAACATAACATACAAGATCTAGACAAGACAGGCAAAGTCTGTGACTGTGACATATTTATTATAATGGGCTTATTACAAAGTAGCTACAGCACAAAAGGAGTACTCTGTGAGTGTGTTGAGGATGCATTTGTATTGCAACCAAAAACTAAATATCTGCCCCAGAATCCCTGTTGACAATTCAACCAGCAGTCTATGAGATGTTATTTGGAACCAAAGTGGTTGACGGACGGACGGACGGACGGACGGACGGGTCGATTGATTATTTGGGCAAGTTAAGATCAATCTCTGTAATGAGGCCCCTAGCTTTGGTAAAACACCTTGTTTCTGTAATTACTAGTTACTAGGGGTTAACATGACACAGAGCATCCTCTAGTCTAGATCAGTGGTTCTCAACATTTTCAGGCCGCGACCCCCTAAAATAATACTATTTGAACTGGGCTGGGGAACCCCCAAAATAATCCTATTTGAACTGGGACCCCCAAAATAATCCTATTTGAACTGGGGAAACCCCAAAATAATCCTATTTGAACTGGGGAACCCCCAAAATAATCCTATTTGAAGACCCCCCCAAAATAATCCTATTTGAAGACCCCCCAAAATAATCCTATTTGAACTGGGGAACCCCCAAAAAATCATATTTGAACTGGGGAACCCCCAAAATAATCATATTTGAACTGGGGAACCCCCAAAATAATCATATTTGAACTGATCTTGGGCCCCCCCCCCCCAAAAAAATAAATAATCATATTTGAACTGAACTTGGGCCCCCCCAAAATAATTATATTTGAACTGGGGACCCCCTACCCTGACAAGCACTTGGAATTGTAGGAGTTGAATTGCATTACATTTAGTTTGGCGTGTTTTCCTCTTTCTTATATTATCTGACAATTTGGCCAATGTTTGACTAGTTTTTAGTATAGTTTGTTTATTACTTTTGATGCAGTGACTTCACTGTCATCTGGGGACCCCCCCCCCTAAATCATGTGGGGACCGACCCACAGTTTGAGAACCACTGCTCTAGATTAGAATAATTTGTGAGAATATAGCAGTACTGTACATGTGCATTATTGCCATTTATAGCAACTGGGGTTCCCCAAGTGGAAGGAATGAATAATTCCTAGAATTGAATAGGCCATCGGGCACACACACACACACACACACACACACATACACACACACACACACACACACACACACACACACACACACACACACACACACACACACACACACACACACACACACACACACACACACACACACACACACACACACACGTGAGCCAGAGGCTTGCGGCGGTAGTATTGTCTGACCAGCATGACTAATGACTATTGTGATTATTATTACAGTGATAATGCCAAAAGCAGGATATTTCTGCTTCATTACATATAACATAAATATCCCTGTCTCACATTTAGTGCTGCTCTAGTGCTCTATGTGTACATTTGTGCGTGCAAGTGTGTACACGAGTGCATGTGTGTCACTGTGTGAAATCATAATTAAAGGACGTCTTCGTCCATTTTCAACTTCATATAATTGGTCCGGTGACGTCATCGATGGGGAATCCAAGCTAATAGAAACGGCAGGCTTTCTATTCCTGGAATGTTAGCATGCTACAATGGAAGTGTAACAGAGAGAGGTCCTCTGTTACTTATGTTTGCTATAACCCTTATTGTCTCCGCCAGGCCTTAAAGGAGAATTTTGGACTAAAGTTTTCTTACCTTTTCTATGACGTTATGATATCTTAGGATGAATGGTACAGTAGAACATTTTCATAACTCCACCCCTGAGCCGCCACAGCTTAAAAGGTGCGCGGATAGGCCTTAGGTTAGATCACATATTTTAATTTTTTTTTTTTTTTTTTTTTTTTTTGAGATCTGACGTTCATAGTGACAGAACACTGTCCCAAAAAAAAGACTAGCGAAAAAAGACTAGCGAGACTTCTGTTTTTTTTTTTTTTTTTTTTTTTTGGTTGCATAGTGTTCTGTCACTATGAACGTCAGATCTCACCAATTTTTTTTTTTTAAAAAGCTATTAAAATATGTGATCTAACCTAAGGCCTATCCGCGCACCTTTTAAGCTGTGGCGGCTCAGGGGTGGAGCTATGAAATTTTTCTACTGTACCATTCATCCTAAGATATCATAACATCATAGAAAAGGTAATAAAACTTTAGTCCAAAATTCCCCTTTAAGGCATGGCGAGAGAGTATGTTTTGCACCCTGTCTGTCTGTCCGTCCGTCTGTGGACAGCTAATCTCTGGCACCGTTGGCTTGTTCGCAGCGAAACTGTGCAAACACACACTCCCTGGATGCCAATTCAGAACCTCTGCCCCATATTTTTCACATGGGCCTGTTATAGCGCCACCAGGAGGCCGTTTTTTGCAAAACAATTTTTTTGAGAGTACTCCTACAGATTTCGTCCAAACGTCACGCAAATCGGCACACAGTATCTCAATAGTCATTAAACGAAACGGGTGTTTCAGATTTTTCATATTCCATCCGAATTGGCTAAAAATGGCTTCCAAAGTTTGCAGGAGTGCTCCGTTTTGAACAAAATGCCTCAAATCATGAACACAGCATGCATTTTCCCTGAATTTTTGCACACACATTCTCACTAGGAAGAGGAAGAAATGCCACTTGACATTTTTCAAATCAGCCTCATGGTGGCAACAGGCCGATTCGTGTTTTGACCTATAACTGCACCGATCTGTGTAAAACTTTGTATGCGCACTCCCTAGAGGCCAAGACATTTTTGGGCGGTGAAACCGCCCCTATAAGTGAGGTTTGGAAAAATGTACAAATATCCTGCGCTGTGAAACCGCCCCTATAAGTGAGGTTTGGAAATTTGTACAATTATCCTGCAACGTGATTGGCCAATCACAATCTATTCAGGACTGTGATTGGCCAGTGTCACATGACACATGTGCATAGCCCTATATAAGAAACCATAACTTGAAAAAAACCATAGATTGGTTTTTTTCAAGTTATGGTTTCGTCCATCATAAAGAGTGTTTCAATAAATGTATTTATCTTTTGTACATGATTGGTTGACTCCATTCAGTATTGTGATTAGCTAGCAAGACACCGCCCACTTCACACAGGGTGTGATATTTTTTTTCACATCTGCCTTTTATAGCGCCACCAGGAGGCCGACTTATATAAAACAGTTTTTAGGGTATTACTCCTTCAGATTTTATCCAAATTCATCGCAAATCGGTAGACATGAACTCTATAGTCATCTGATCAAGACGGATCTGTTAGATTTTCATATTCCATCCTGATTGGCTAAGATTGACATCTAAAGGAGTGACCCGTTTTGAACAAAATGTTACAAATCATGAACGCAGCGTCCAACTGCGGTGAAACTTTGCATGCACATTTGGCGTGGCCACAAATGCCACCCTTTCAACATTGCCCTATTATAGCGCCACCAGGAGGCTGATTTTTGCAACACTATTTTTTTTTAAATATTACTCCTACAAATGTTGTCCAAACATCACATAAATCAGTACAAATGATGTCTTTAGTAAAGTGATCAAGACGGATCCGTCCGATCCGCCTGATTTTTCACATTCCAGCCTGATTGGCGAATTCCGAACATTGCTGGCCCACACTAACCTACCTGGCCTGGCGAAGACCTGTGCTCCGAGGAGCACTTTTTCTAGTTTATTGACTGATATTTCCACAGCACATTGGAACTTTTAGTCATTTGCACAGTTCACCTTTGTGCAATAGAGCAGTGCCTCTCAAAAGTTTTCATGTCAAGGACCCCCAAATTGACACTTAGTAGCCCGCGGACCCCCATTTGAAAAGATATGCCAGGGACCCCCATAAGAGAAGATTTTTTAGTGATTCTCAACCATTTTAATTTCAAGGACTCCCAGTTTGACATGCCTTAGGCTACGGACCTCCATTTAATGGCATTTCTATCTCTGGGATGGTAATTTAACTCTGAGAGTGTACACAATGGAACCAAATGGACCCGTAAGGGTCCATTTGGTTCCATTTGTACACTCTCAGAGTTACGGACCCATAAGGGTTCATTTGGTTCCTAACTATCATTTAGCTGGGGACCCCCTCGAGCTCCCTCAAGGACCCCTGAGGTTCCCCGGACCCCACTTTGAGAACCAATGCAATAGAGAGTGCAGTATGTATGTTGTGAGGTTTTATTGTTGAGTTTGATTGAATGCTTAACAGTACCTGGTGTGTTTCAGTAGATTGGGCTGAACCATTAGTCAGGAGGTCAGAGGGGGGTTATGATGTGCTTTTGCTATTGATAGTTATGTTGTAGTATAGTGTGATAAAGAATCATGATTGTTGTAGTTCTTAAGAGTTTGTGATATATTTTTATGTGGATTAAATGTATAGGTATTCATGTATTTATAATGTTTTAGATGTATACACCCCTTGGAATGGAGCAGTCCAGGCTCATTAGCTGCAGCTGGTATAAAAGGCTGCCAGTTCTCAGGGAGGAGAGAGGGGTGGAAAGCTGGATACTACCATGTCAATGTGGTGACAATGATTGACTCTGTTTATACATTTGAGAGTTTTGAAACTTGAAGAGATAGTGAAGCTACAGACACTATTAATCATGTTTAGGGCAAAAAGCAAGACGCTGCCAGTTAATGTACAAAAGCTGTTTGTATGTAGTTCAGAAAGTGGGGACAGTAGGAGGAAATATAATTTTAAGCATCAGTTTGCACGAACCACTCAAAGGCAAATGTGTCCTTCAGTTGTAGGAATCAGAATGTGGAATTCGCTCCACACTGACTTAAAATGTGGTACAAATATTTATCAATTAAAAAAATGGTATAAAATTTTTTATTAGACAATATGAAGAAGATGAATAGGAAAGGATTTGACTTTGGAGTTATCTTTTGTTGTTGTGTTTTGTTTACTATATATGTTTGTTCATTTGTTGCTTGTTTTGTTGCTCGTTTTTGTTTTGTTTTGTTTGTTTTGGATATGTTTAAACTTGCATGTTAGTGCAGGTACTGGTGGTATGCGCCGATCATCAAGGATATATATATTTTTTTAAATTGGATAGGGGGCAGGTATTAATAAGAATGTATTCTTCTTCCTGCTCCTTTTCGCTCATGGGTGTATGTGATTTAATGAATTATTGAAATTATGAATTGTGTGAACTGTAATACACTACCATATGTGAAACAAAATGAAATGAAACAAAATGAAATTAAATTAAATGTTATCTATATTGGTTTGGTGAATAAATCCACCGTCTGGTTGCCTCTGTACTAATTCCAACCGCTAAGTTGGGCATTCTCACAGGAAGCCACTGTTCCCGTGTAATAGAAATCTTGGTTCCATTTGTTACCGGGTTTTATAATGTAGATTGGCGCCCCAGAGATAGAAAATGATATCAAATGTGGGTCCTTGAAATGAAAAGGTTTGAGAACCACTGTTATGGACAGACAGACCACAATTCAGGGAATCCAAGCCCCACTGACTTTATTTATATAAAGCAGGGGTCTTCAACGTTTTTCAGGTCAAGGACCCCTTAGCTAAGAGAGAGATGAATATTGTTTAAAATTGTGTTGGAGATCAAACTTTTTCATAGATTTCATAGATAGTTGGATTCATGCCAATGTGTATTTTCGGATAGTTAACTTTTTAAACCCTCAATATTTAGTCAACATTGACCTGTGGCCCTGTTCTTTTTTTACCTCTACACCAACTCTCCGAAAAATAGCCGATCTGTGAGCTTGTAGATCGGCAATTTTCGGCTAATGTTCCTCATCACACAAAGATTTGGCAGAACCCCTGTAGTAACTGTGAGGACCCCCTAGGGGTCCCGGACCCCCTGTTGAAGACCCCTGATATAAAGAATAAAAGTTCAACATTTCAAAAACGATGGAATGATACGGGGGGCCATGCAGCATGTTGGGAACGATGCCAGGATCCAATAAATGTTCATCATACATGTTATAATTGTTATAAAAACATAAAAATGGACCCCGCCTGTCCCCCCCGCTCTGCAGTCCCACTGTCATCCCCGTCACCATCACCTTCATCCACAATCACCATCTGCCTGGAGGAGATAAAGGCGTGGATGAAACACAACTTCCCACAACTCAACAGCTCCAAAACCGAGGCCATTCTCATCGGCACCCCACACCAAGTTAAATCATCCCCCATAACAAGCATCACCTTCTCCGGCCAGGACCTTCCCCTCTCATCAGTCGTCACCAACCTGGGTGTCAAAGGCCCCCGCCTCAACTATGAGACACCTCTGCAAAACATCCTTCTTCCACCTCAGAAACATAGCTAAACTCCGCCCCACCCTCACTCTTCCTGACGCCGAAAAGTTGGTCCACGCCTTTGTCTCCTCCAGGTTAGACTACTGTAATGCACTTCTCGTCAGGATCCCTAGCAAGAGCCTTCAAAAGCTCCAATACATACAGAACAGCGCTGCTAGTATCCTGACGAGAATGCGCAAATATGAGCACATCACCCCCATTCTCAAATCACTGCACTGGCTTCCCATCTCCTCCCGGACAGAATACAAAATCACCCTGTTAACCCACCAGTGCATCTACGGAAATGCCCCCCCCCCCCCCTACCTCAAGGAACTGATGGAACCACAGACCGCCACCCGCAGCCTCCGCTCCGGAAACACAAACAAACTCAAGGAACGGCACACCAACCTCCGCACTATGGGAGACTGCCCCCCCCCCCCCCCCCCCCCCGGCTGTGGAACTCACTCCCAGACCATCTCAGAGCTCCACAATCTGTGAACACTTTCAAGAGAGCACTAAAAACCTACCATTTTAACAAAGCATTTGGTTAGCTTTTTAGGCCGGTTTAATAACTCTGCCTCTCCTTTTTAAACTTGTTTTTAAACATGTTTTAAACCTGTTTTAGACTTTTTGATTATCTTGCAAATGGTTTTCTTTATTGTCTCCGCCAGGCCGAAAGGCATGGCGAGAGAGTATGTTTTCGCCCCTGTCCGTCCGTCCGTGTGTCCGTGTGTCCGTCCGTCCGTCCTGTCTGTGTGTTACCACCAAATCTCCGGCACCGTTGGCCCGGTCGCTGCGAAACTGTGCACACACACTCCCTGGATGCCAATTCAGAACCTCTGCCTCAAAATTTTCACATGGGCCTGTTATAGCGCCACCAGGAGGCCGATTTGTGCAAAACCCATTTTTTCCCATTACTCCTACAGTTTTTAACCAAACCTCATGCAAATCGGTACACAGTATCTCTATAGTCACGTGATCAACCCTGATCTGTCCGATTTCCCATATTCCATCCTCATTGGCTAAGGTTACCATCCAAAGTTTGCAGGATTGGTCCGTTTTGAACAAACTGCCTCAAATCATGAACGCAGCTTGCCATTTCCATAAAATTGCACACGCACATTCCCACTAGGCTGAGGAAGAAATGGCACTTAAAAGTTTTCACATCAGCCTCATGGTGGCGCTATAACAGGCCGATTTGCATTTTTAACTATAACTGCACCGATCTGCGTGAAACTTTGCACGCCTACTCCCTAGAGACCAAGGAAAAACATCTGCACTGCATTTTTTACATCTGCTTTTTACAGCGCCACCAGGAGGCCGACTTATGTCAAATACATTTTTGGATATTAATCCTTCAGATTTTATCCAAACATCACGCAAATCGGTACACAGTATCTCTATAGTCATGTGATCAAGACGCATCTGTCCGATATTTCATATTCCATCCTGATTGGCTAAGGTTGACTTCCAAAGTTTGCAGGATTGGTCCGTTTTGAACAAAATGTCTCAAATCATGAACGCGGCGTGCGATTTCCGTGAAAATTTGCACGCACATTCCCACTAGGCCGAGGAAGAAATGCCACACTTTTCACATTGGCCTATTATAGCGCCACCAGGAGGCCACAATAACTTACCTGACCTGGCGGAGACCTGTGCTCCGAGGAGCACTTTTTCTAGTCTTGCTTTATTATGTACTGTAGCACTTTGAGGTTTGTTTCAAATGTAAAGTGCAATACAAATGAAATGTAGTATTATTATTATTATAATTATAATTAGGGTTGGGATATCTTTGGATTTTAACGATTCCGGTTCCTCAACGATTCCCTCTTAACGGGCCGATTTCTTAATGGTTCCCTTTAACGATTTCCATGGGTTCCAAATGGACCCTTACAGGTCTGTAACTCTGATAGTGTACACATTTTACACTCTCGGCGTTATGGCGGTCCTTGAAATGAAGAAGTATGAGAACCACTGTTATTGTAATTGTATAGCAGACGTGAAGTCCACATAACCAGCTCTGACAGTGTGATAAACCGGTTCCAGAAACGGTTCCAAATGTGATGGGACGGATTCCGGTTCCTCAATGTCGGAACCGGTTAATCCGGTTAACCCTAGTCATGGAGCTAGGAGGACTGGCCATCTTTCTTTGGTGCACAACACAACACAACACAACACAACACAACACAACACAACAACTACCTTCAAAGCAATCCGGGAACCCATCGCCAAATAAAAAGGAAAAACCTCTGCTGTTTTTTACTCTTTCACTTGGCTCTGGGGGGAGCTAAATGGAGCACCCGTGCGTAAGGAAACCGGGGTTTTGGTCTGCCCTCAGCGCTCCACTTCCGGTGGTGTGCTTATGTTTTCATTCCCACTAACAATATTTCTACACGGTACACTAACACCACTTCTCCCAGAGAACATGGATGGTTTTGGTTATAAGCCCACTTGTTTCTATGATGAAAGAGCAATTTAAAATGTGAATATCCTTCCGTGGTTTTGTCTGCTCCGAGGACGCTATTGTTAAATGAGTTTCAGTGGGAAGCGAGAGCAGACAGTAAATCCCGCCCACTACATTTGATTGGGTAAAGCGCGGCCTGCTTCCTGATCTGAAGGCACGCCCACTTGTAGGCCAGTGCGTACACGTTATGACGAACCCCCCCGACAGATTCAAGCGGAGAGCAGAATCTGTTCTTGAGCGATTACCTTCAAAGACACTAGGCCTCATGCCAACAACAGATAAATATCAGCCACTGCCATCTGTAAATGTCAACTTATTTGCCGATATGCTGACGCCAGTCAAGTTGAGTCGACCCCAAGTAGGGGAGAGTGGGGTCCAACGACGCACCCTTTTCTATTTCCCTCCCTGCACAGAGATTACTTAATTTCATGTAACCATACTTTTTTGTGAACAAGAGACACTTGTCCTCTCCCATTACCCGCAGTCCGTTTTAATTTTAGTGAAACGAGTCGAACGCAATCGGTAAGTAAAGTGACGTTGCGCTACTCTCCGCACACGGCCGCCAGTTGGGACGAACGGTGCATACAAGGGGGTCGGACGGCGCGGTCGGATGAAATGTCCTATAACAAGCACAAACGTTACATTTCTGGCATCTAACTCTCATTGATGCTTCAGTAGAACCCTACGAGCAAATGACCATGCTGATAGTCAAATAAATGTATCATGTTAATGTCCCCTCTGTCTGTTTCCTCAACTTTGTGTTTTACACATGCACCGTTCGTCCCTCCCTGTCCGTAATGCATCGAGTGGCTTAATGCGCCGTTCGTCCCTCCCTGCCCTCCCCGGATGTTTTGCTAGCTAGCACAAAAGCTAATGAATATTTTTCAATGGAACCTTCACTGAGAGTTAGCCCACAGATTAGCCTAACAGACAAAATCCATTTACAATCGGCACCAAATAAACACAGCAGTACAAATGGAAAACACTCAAATAGGGTATTTTTTACTACAGTGTGGAAATACACAAAAGTGGCTTCAACTCTGCCAATTTTGATCAGAACTGGGGGAAAAATCGTGTCTGATGTTTTCGACCGAAGACGAAGAGGGTGACGTCGCCGGATGTGACGAATTTTAAGTGTAGCATGAAAAAAGGTCTGTGTTGCAACCGTCCCTGCGCGTCGTTCGTCCCGGTTCTACCCTATGGCCCGGTTAACCAAGTGGTTCAAACATTTTCATGCCAAGGACCCCCAGATTCATGTATTTGGCCACGGACCCCCATCTGAAAAGATTTTGTGCCAGGGACTTCTATACACGATCTGTCATTAACACTTTTCAACAACAAAAAAAGAAACCTGGGCCGCACTTTGAGAACCAATGTTATAATGGTGACTCACTGTATGTTTCCGTTCGTCCCAAATACTGTTAATTAAAGCTGACAAACACGCCACGCTTTGCCCTCACTTGACTCAGCTGGGATGATGCAATATAGGCCTATGCAATGTTGCTGAATTAAAAAAACTTCAGAATGTGTTAGTCAGCCCTCCGCATTGCAGTCATTGTGTGTGTGTGTGTGTGTGTGTGTGTGTGTGTGTGTGTGTGTGTGTGTGTGTGTGTGTGTGTGTGTGTGTGTGTGTGTGTGTGTGTGTGTGTGTGTGTGTGTGTGTGTGTGTGTGTGTGTGTGTGTGTGTGTGTGTGTGCGCGCGCGCGTGTGTGTGTGTGTAATGGGGTATGATTCTTAAGGGCAGGTACACTTGACCTATATGCTCGCTGGAAGAGGAAGGAGACACAGAGGAGTCTCTCAATGAGGAAGATTATCCAACTCCATCACCTTCCTCCCCCTCATCATCATCTTTTTCCCTGTCCCCAATACCTCTTCTGGAGTTCACCAGTAGCATGAACGACTTGATTAGAGCAGGGATTAGACTCACCCCCCAAATCAAACGCCAGGCCCAACAACCACCAACCGTGTCCTGCCCCCCACCCATCCCCCCTCGACGGAGCCCCCCTCGCAAGAACAAGAACGTCCTGTCGGCTTCCCTACGTCTAGAGAAAGCATTTGATTGCTGAGATAGGCAGGGTCCATTATGCATAGCCAAAATCATGTCTGGGCCCAAGGCTATTTCAGTTAGCCTTGTAGAAAACAAGGTTTACAATATTTCCACTGTTATCTCCAATAGAGTTTCCAGGACAAGGAGTGACTTTAAACACTCTGCAAATATAGCAAATTTAACACGCATTCCCTGTAGAGGCAACAGCCAAATAGTTGAATGCCTGAAGCTAAACTTGGCCCTATTTAACATCAGGTCACTTAATGACAAGTCTTCCTCTGTAAATGATATCATCTGTAAAGAGAAACTAGATATTATCTTTCTAACAGAAACTTGGCTTGGTTCTGATGGAGCGGTGCCCCTAGCTGCAGCATGCACACCAAAGTACAGTTTCATTCACTCAGGACTCGAGGGAAAAAGAGGAGGTGGTCTGGCGAATATCTTTTCTGACACTTTAAAATTCAAACCTCTGACAAACCTTGGCAGTTTTAAATCATTTGAATACCAGGACACCATATTGGAGAGTCAATGCTATGTGCGTATGATTAGTATGTATCAACCTCCAAAGTGCAGCAAAGCCTTATTTCTAACAGAAATATCAGAACTTTTATCTATCTGTTCCACTAATTATGACAGAACTCTGATTACTGGAGATGCTAATCTACATGTTGACATTGCTTCAGATGTTGTGGCTATGGGTTTCCTACAGTTACTGCACAATTTTGACTTTATTCAACATGTTGTTGGGCCAACACATAAACATGGCCATACCCTGGACTTGGTGATCACTAAAGGTTTGAATATCACTGTTGACAGTATTATTGATAAGCCCGAACTAACAGACCACTATTTATTGTGTTTTAATATGACTGTCTCTGATCTAGGGAAAAACAATACAGAATATACTATAAAAAAACATTTTTTTAGCTCATCTGCAGCAAACAAGTTTCCTCGTCATCTGGCGTGTGTGCAGGTGCCCCCCCTACTTGATGCTCCCTCAGTGAATGATATGGTTCAACATTTTAATCTCAAATTAGAGTCAGCTCTCGACATAGTGGCTCCTATGAAAACTAAAAAGAAACTTAACTCTAGAGTAACACCCTGGATAAACGAGCACATGCGCTCACTCAAGAAAGAATGTCGTAGAGCTGAGCGAATTTGGAGAAAAAACAAACTCACTGTCCACCTAGAGATCTTTAAGAAGTCAACAGTGGCCTATAACAAAGCACTGCGCTTGGCAAGGCAGGCATATTTTTCAGGCATTATCAATGACAACAAGCAAAATGCCAGAGTCTTATTCTCTACCATTGAACATCTCTTAAACCCCCCTCCCCCCAGGCTTACAAGGAGTCGCTCCCTGCTGTGTGTGTGTGATGAGTTTGCATCCTTTTTTGAAAACAACATTTTTTGCATTCGAGCTGGTATTATGAATGCTGCTGCTAGCACTGCAAATGCGGCAAATGGTGCATGGTGCAAAAATGTAGATCACTCCAGAGGAAGCCTAATATCATTCTGTGCAATTAATGAAGAGGAACTCCGTAAAACTATATCACAGATGACATCATCAATGATGATGTCATCTGTGATATAGTTTTACGGATGATTCATCATCTTGTTCAATTCAATTTCATTTCATTTCATTTCATTTCATTTCATTTCATTTCATTTCATTTCATTTCAATTCAATTCAATTCAATTCAATTCAATTCAATTCAATTTTCAATTCAATTCAAAGGGCTTTATTGGCATGAGAAAACATACGTTTACATTGCCAAAGCAGAAAGCACAATACAACAATACAGCAATACAATCAAAACAAAAAATATGTACATTTGAAAGTCAGAATCTTCAATAGATCAATTTCTATGTACCAAGATCACTGGGTGCAGGTATAGTGCGGGAATATACACAATGATTAGTCTTTAGGGTAATTGTGTTCCATCTGATATCCTTCTCCTATCACAGCAACTCACGAATCTTGCTGCTGTGTTGCACATCGTTGTACTTCGCCCAGCAGATATGGGAGTTTTTTGTCATTGGTCATGTTTTAAAAATCTCCGTGTGTGGTTGTAATCTGTGGGAAGTATGTGTCTCTGATGTCTTGGTACAATGGACAGACGGTTAGGAAGTGTAGCTCGGTTTCCACTTCATTTTGTGTGCAGTGGGTGCATAGTCTGTCTTCTCTCGGGATACAGGTCTGCCTGTGACGACCTTTCTCGATCGCAAGACTGTGCTCACTGAGTCTGTACCTAGTTAAGATTTTTCTTTGTTTTGGGTCAGTCACGGTGCTCAGGTATTCTGCCACTGCGTATTCTCTGTTTAGGGCCAGATAGCATTCTAGTTTACTCTGCTTTTGTGTTGCTTCTTTCCAGTGTGTCAGGTAGTTTTCCTTTTGCTGTTTTATAATTTGGTTTAGTCCAATTAGCCCGGTTGCTTAAGACCAGATTTTTGAAAAAGGGGGACACGGCTGACAAAAGCGCCAATTTTTTTTTACGTGTTCTCCATCACCATAAGTTTAATTTTGGACGGGGAGCCACACCATCAAGATGGCAGAAGGCGGCCATCTTGGATTACAAAGATGGCCACCATGCAATATCTATAAAAGCCAATATCTCGGCTTCCAAGCCACTTAGAAGGTCAATCTTGGTGTCAAAATATACATTTTCTGGGACAAGGAATGCAATAAAACTATAGGGAATATCAATAAGTGACTAATTCAGCCAATATTAGATAATTTGGTAAATTCTGGCAATATATGTACACAATTATGCATGCTTCGTCTAGATTATGCACAACATCTCAGTGTGTGTGTGTGTGTGTGTGTGTGTGTGTGTGTGTGTGTTTATTAAACTTTGACAGATCTGACTCTTGTTATTTCCTATTTTTCCTATCTATTTTGTAGTATCGTTCCTATTGTTTCCTGTCTGCCTAGTTACTGTTTACCTGCCTTGTCTCTCCTCCCTGTGATTATTAGTTATCTCCACCTGTGTCCTGTTAGTCCCTAGGGTGTGGGTGTGTCTGGATCTGGTTCCTGCCAGTGTGACCACCTGCATTCACTCACCTGCAATCATGCCTACAGTACTTAAGCCTCAGTCTCTCTCCAGTCTCTTGCCAGATTGCCTTGTGTTTACCCAAGCTCTCAAGCATTGTTCAAAATCAAGTTTTTTGCCCTAACTGATCTCTGTTCTGTTTTCTATACTACGTTTTTGCCCAGCCCTTGCCGGTACCTCTGCCTTCTCTGACTGCCCCTTTGGTTTTCGACCCCTTGCCTTACACAGTTTAGATTTTTGCCTGCCCCTTGCCAATCTCGTCTCTTGCACACAATGGATTGGGCTTTGTAGATCTCCAAAAGAGTTGATGTGGTCTGGGATACTTACATCACCAGCAGCATAAAAGAGTCAACAAGGGAGAAGCGAGGCAAAGGGATACGACGGAAGGTGGCTGGTCAGAACAAGCTGCCGGGGAATTGGACAGATTTCCTGCGTGATCCTATAAACAAGCAGGAACTCTTTACCTTTCTCTCTGGGAAGATTGCATCCACCGCCTGGCCAGAGGGCAAGCTGGTCTTCATCACATCTGGCATCACAGTGGTCGGCACAGACACCAGCCACTCCATGCTGCCATGTAACCACGAAGAGGCCGACACCAGGATATTGATTCACCTGCTTGATGCCCTGGAACATGGCTGTTCTACCTGCTTGATACGCACTGTGGATACGGATGTTGTCGTTATCCTCATCGGCAAGTTCCATGCCCTGCTCACCAAGTATCCAGCTGCAGACATCTGGGTTGCTTTTGGCACTGGCAAGAACTACACCTATGTTCATATAAACACCATCTGCCATGCTCTGGGCAAAGACAAGTCCACAGCACTTCCCATCTTCCACTGTTACACAGGCTGTGACACAACATCAGCATTCTGCGGGAAAGGAAAGAAGTCAGCATGGGTGGCATGGAAGTCCTACCCTGAGGTCACCCAGGCCTTCAACTACATGGCAGAAAATCCATACACTTCAGTGACCATAGATGCCCAACACTTTCAGCTTCTTGAGCGTTTCACAGTCATCATGTATGATAAGACAAGTGATTTGGAATCTGTCAATGAAGCACGGCGAGAGTTGTTCTGCCAGAAGAACAAAACGATGGAACACATTCCACCAACGCAAGATTCACTGTTGCAGCACGTGAAGCGAGTTGCCTACCAGTCTGGGATCTGGTCCACGTCTGAACTGGCCCAGCAGCCGACACCCAGTCCAGAAGGATGGGGATGGACATTGGAAGACAACAACCAGGTCTGGCTTCCTGTGTGGAGCATTCTACCGATGGCGTCAAAAGCCTGCAATGAACTGGTCAAGTGCGGTTGTAAACGTGGTTGTGGTGCAAGGTGCTCATGCAAGAAGGCACACTGGAATTGCACAGAGCTTTGCAGTTGTCAATGTGACAGATCATTTGAATGTCAATTCACTTCATGCTCCATTTTCTGTGTCTGACTGCTAACCGAGTTGAAAATTATGTAAATATGTTGCTAGAATGACCATATTTATTTGATCGTGGCACAAATAAACATCTAGTGGAATTCTCAATAGCTTTATTGCATTCCTTGACCCAGAAAATGTATATTTTGACACCAAGATTGACCTTCTAAGTGGCTTTGAAGCCGAAATATTGGCACTTATAGATATTACATGGTGGCCATCTTTGAAATCCAAGATGGCCGCCTTCTGCCATCTTGATGACGTGGCTCCCCGTCCAAAATGAAACTTATGGTGATGGAGAGCATGTAGAAAAAATGTGGCGCTTTTGTCAGCCGTGTCCCCCTTTTTTTGTTAACAGCCCTGACTAAATGGGTTTTCTATCTCGTGGCTCTGTTTGTGTTTGTGCCCGGAGTTCCAGGGCCAGCTGGCTGAGGGGGCATCTCTCTAGAGTTTCGCTGTGTGTGAGTGCCTTGTTATGGAGTGCATCTAGGTCGCTTTCTTTTAGGTGGTTGTAGAACTTAAGTGCTCTCTTTTTTATTTTGATAATGAGTGGGTATCGTCCTAATTCTGCCCTGCATGCATTATTTGGTGTTTTTCGCTGGGTACAGAGAATGGATTTGCAGAATTCTGTGTGTAGGGTCTCGGTTTGGTGTTTATCCCATTTTTCAAGGTCATGGTTTGCTAATGGTCCCCAGATCTCACAACCATAGAGGGAAATTGGTTCTATCACAGAGTCCAGTATTTTAAGCCAGGTTTTAATTGGGATGTCTATTTTGATAGCATAGAATGCCCTTCTTGCCTTGTCTCTCAGGTCCTTTACAGCTTGGTTGTAGTTCCCTGTGCTGCTGATGTTTAGGCCAAGGTAGGTATAGTTTTTTGTTTGTTCTAGTGGGATTGTATTTAGGAAAAATTGATGGTTTTGGCGGCTGGATCTTTTTTGAAATATCATGATTTTAGTCTTAGTTAGGTTCACTGTCAGGGCCCATGTCTGGGAGAATTTGTGTAGGAGATCAAGTTGCTGCTGTAGTCCTTCCTTGGTTGGAGACAGCAGAAGCAGGTCATCTGCAAAAAGTAAGCATTTGATTTCTGTGTTTGCCAAGGGGATGCCTGGAGCTGTGGACTGTTCTAACGTTTTTGCTAATTCGTTGATATATATGTTGAAGAGTGTTGGACTCAGGCTGCATCCCTGTCTAACTCCTCGGCTTTGGGGGAAAAAGTCTGTGTGCTTTTCGCCTATTTTAACTGCGCATTTGTTGTTAGTGTACATAGATTTTATGATGTCATAGGTTTTCCCCCCAATGCCACTCTCCAACAGTTTGTACATCAGACCCTCATGCCAAATTGAATCGAATGCTTTTTTTGAAGTCGACAAAGCAGGAGAATAATTTGCTTTTGTTTTTGTTTAATTGGTTGTCAATTAGGGTGTTTAGAGTTTAAATGTGGTCTGTTGTGCGATATTTTGGTAGAAAGCCAATTTGTGATTTGCTCAGGACATTGCTTTCTGTGAGGAAGTTTAGAATTCTGTGGTTGAGGATCATGCAGAGGATCTTTCCGAGGTTGCTGTTTACACAGATCCCGCGGTAGTTATTTGGGTCATATTTGTCTCCACTTTTGTGGAGTGGCGTTATCAGCCCTTGATTCCATGTGCTGGGGAAGATCCCAGAGCTGAGCACAATATTTAGGAGTTTTAGTATGGCTATTTGGAATTTGAGGTCGGTGAATTTTATCATTTCATTTAGAATACCGTCTGCCCCGCAGGCCTTCTTGGTTTTAAGTGTTTTTATTTTGTCTTGTAGTTCTTTTAGGTTGATTTGGGAATCTAGTGGATTCTGGTAGTCTTTTACGGCTGACTCTAGGTTTTGTAGTTTATCTTTTATTTGTTTTTGCTCTTTGTTCTTCTCGATTGGGCCAAAGAGGCTAGAAAAATGGTTCACCCATATATCTCCATTTTGGATGTTGTTCACTGGATGCAATACCCACCCCGTTTCTCAAAGAGGTTTTAGACAGTGTGATTGGAGATATCCTAAGAATTGTAAACAGCTCTCTACTTTCAGGCGTCTTTCCAGACTCACTGAAAACGGCTGTAGTCAGGCCGTTACTCAAGAAACACAACCTTGATCCATTGGTGCTGGGTAATTATAGACCAATCTCTAATCTGCCATTTCTGGGCAAGGTCTTAGAAAAAAACTATCTTTCATCAACTGGATGTGTTCCTACAGAACAATAAGGTTCATAACAAATTCCAATCTGGCTGCAGGAAAGGTCATAGCACAGAAACAGCACTTGTAAAAGTAATTAATGATCTTAGGGTGTCCGCTGACGACAAAAATCTGTTCTCCTACTCCTTGATTTAACCGCTGCTTTTGATACGATTGATCACACAATTCTACTACAACGCATGGAGTACTGGATTGGTTTGTCAGGCACAGCCTTGTCTTGGTTTTACTCTTACCTAACAGGCAGAAGCTATTTTGTCAGTCTAGCTAACTTTGACTCAGACAAACACAACATCTGTTCTGGTATTCCACAGGGCTCAATTCTGGGTCCCTTATTGTTCTCCCTGTATATACTACCGCTGGGAGAACTCATCGCCGATCACAGAGTGAACTTCCATTTCTATGCTGATGATACCCAGCTGTATCTTTACACTTTTGAAGGACCAGGACAAAGACTTTGAATGTGGTGTAAAAGTGAATGTCATTAAACCTTTAAGCTAAATGAGGATAAAACAGAAGTTCTCATAATTGGCTCCAGTGAGCAGAGAGAATCAATAATAAGTAGACTTGGTAACCTGGCTGTAGAAAGTAACACCACAGTAAAGAACCTGGGGGTTATTATCGATTCTGAATTTAATTTTAATACACACATTAATCATGTCACCAAGATTGCTTTCTTTCATCTTAGAAATATTGCGCGAATTAGAGACTATCTGTCGTTAGACGATGCAAAAACGTTGATCCACGCTTTTGTTTTCTCTCGGCTTGATTACTGCAACGCACTCTACTCTGGCCTGCCAAAGAAAACAACTGACAGATTACAACTTGTTCAAAATGCGGCAGCCAGAATTTTAACTAAAACTAGGATGAGAGAACATATCACTCCAGTTCTAGCTTCACTACACTGGCTCCCGGTTGTTTTTAGGATTGATTTTAAAATTATTTTAATAGTTTATAAAGCTCTAAATGGTCTGGCACCTTCCTACCTCTCTGACTGCCTAGAGAGATATGTTCCAAACCGGGCCCTCAGGTCTTCAAGTGCTGACCTGCTCGAGGTGCCTACAATGACATATAAAAAATACGGTGAAGCAGCATTCTGCTTTTACGGACCGACAGTGTGGAATAAACTCCCATTACAGCTGCAGCCTCTGTCGATAGCTTTAAAGCACAGCTCAAGACCTATTTCTTCACTCTTGCTTTTAGCTGATTCTTTGGTTGATTTTTAATTCCTCACTGTATTGCCTATTTTAATGTTGTTTTATGCTTTTGCTTTTATTGTCTCCGCCAGGCCGAAAGGCATGGCGAGAGAGTATGTTTTCGCCCCTGTCTGTCCGTCCGTCCGTGTGTCCGTGTGTCCTGTCTGTGTGTTAGCACCAAATCTCAGGCACCGTTGGCCCGGTCGCTGCGAAACTGTGCACACACACTCCCTGGATGCCAATTCAGAACCTCTGCCTCAAATTTTTCACATAGGCCTGTCATAGCGCCACCAGGAGGCCGATTTGTGCAAAACCCATTTTTCCCCATTACTCCTACAGTTTTTAACCAAACCTCATGCAAATCGGTACACAGTATCTCTATAGTCATGTGATCAACCCTGATCTGTCCGATTTCCCATATTCCATCCTCATTGGCTAAGGTTACCATCCAAAGTTTGCAGGATTGGTCCGTTTTGAACAAACTGCCTCAAACCATGAACGCAGCTTGCCATTTCCATAAAATTGCACACGCACATTCCCACTAGGCCGAGGAAGAAATGTCACTTAAAACTTTTCACATCAGCCTCATGGTGGCGCTATAACAGGCCGATTTGCATTTTTAACTATAACTGCACCGATCTGCGTGAAACTTTGCACGCCTACTCCCTAGAGGCCAAGGAAAAACATTTGCACTGCATTTTTCACATCTGCTTTTTACAGCGCCACCAGGAGGCCGACTTATGTCAAATACATTTTTGGATATTAATCCTTCAGATTTTATCCAAACATCACGCACATCGGTACACAGTATCTCTATAGTCATGTGATCAAGACGCATCTGTCCGATATTTCATATTCCATCCTGATTGGCTAAGGTTGACTTCCAAAGTTTGCAGGATTGGTCCGTTTTGAAAAAAATGTCATGAATCATGAACGTGGCGTGCGATTTCCGTGAAAATTTGCACGCACATTCCCACTAGGCAGAGGAAGAAATGGCACCCTTTTCACATTGGCCTATTATAGCGCCATCAGGAGGCCACAATAACTTACCTGACCTGGCGGAGACCTGTGCTCCGAGGAGCACTTTTTCTAGTTTTATTTTATTTTTGTTTGCTTTATTGTTAAATTGGTTGTAACTGTAATTGTATTCTTGCTCTGTAAAGCACTTTGAGCTGCATTTCATGTCATGAAAGGTGCTATACAAATAAAGTTTATTATTATTATTTATTATTATTATTATATAAGTGTTTGAGGTGTTGCCAGTGTTTTCTTTTGTTGTTTTCTTTTTATGCAGGATGGCAGTATATGTGTTGGCCAGTTGAGGCATTTAATCACCAATGGCCTTCAGCAGAGCTCAAGAGAACCACCATGAAAACTAGAAAAGTGCATACAGTTGATTATATTATTGTTCTCCACCCAGAGTATCTGCTACAGCGACACCAAAAACTCACAATGCGATAATATAACGATAACACGTCCCATTTGTGTGTCATAAGTAGCTTGAAGTCCACCCATTTGTGTTTATAATGAGATGCACTCTGCTGGTTTGAGGCTCTATCACTTTAGCTTTTGTCTGTTTTGACGCTAGGCTATTTAGTGTATTGGTTCTCTAAGTGGGGTCCGGGGACCTTGGGGAGGGGGGGGGGGGATACCAGGGGGTCCCCAGCAAAATTAGTCAATATAGCATCACAATCAATCTGTCACGGTCCGCTCCTCGGGCTGTGGACTTTGACTTTATTATCTAGCCCTTGACTGCCCTTATATGGCATTGGACTCTTTAGGCCGTTCTGTTGTATCATTCCAATTGTATTTCTGTTACTCTGTTGTTGCCTTTTTGCCCTGATGTTGTGTACCTTTATTTTCTGCCTAGTTACTGTTCTCCTGCCTTGTCTCACCTCCCGGTGATTATTAGTTATCTCTTCCTGTGTCCTGTTAGTCCCTCTGCCTATCGTCTCATGATTTGTCTGTTGATTGCACCTATGTCCTGTTACCCCTGTGTCTATATATATGCCCCTGTTTGTTCAGTTTTTGTCTGGTCGTCGTTTATTGTTAGTGTGTGTATGTTAGAGTTTATTTAGGCTTCCAGCCATCTGCATTATTCCTCAGTTTTGCTCTTGCTTTACCTGCCCCGTTTTATGGGAAGTTTAAGTTTGTTAATAAACCTCCTGAACTTTGATTCCTGCCTTGTGACGTACTGCTTTTGCGTCCTTTGAACTTGCACCCTGACACAATCATTATTTTATTTTGTTCGCTTTAAGCGAACAATTTGTAACTCAGATCTTTGGTTTGAGAGGGGGATCCGCAGCCAAAGAACGAGAACTGTGGGGTTGCACGGACATGTTGCGGAATCAATCGACAATGTATGGGTCTTCATACGGGTCCATTTGGTTACGTTGCTAGACCCTCCAAATGAACAGGTACATACTGTATAGCCCACTTAATGTTAACAATTGTATTTTACCAAATAATTGGCATACAGTAATATAACATTAATATAAACAAATTAATTAATAAAAAAAAAAAGAGTTTGTTTTCATTGTGATGCAGAGAAATAGGAACTTAAAGTAGGCCGGAACACAATAGATTGATGGATCATTAAAATAAACATGCAACTGCAACTTTGCTTTGACGGACGGTGTTAACTCAGTGCCGGACCTTTTAGCACATTTGGTGAAAGTGGTTCCCAAAGCCAGAGCCCACGAATGAAAAAAAAGAAGCTTATTGGTCCTGTGGTTTGCAAGATTAGCTCCAGACAAACCGACACACACACGCACGCAGACTCTCTTACAGACAGCTCGGCTCGGCTTGGCTAGGCGAGCTACGCGTAAAAAAGGGCGTGAACCACTGCATCAGTTCGTTGGGCCTGCTGTCCGGTGAGATCTCAGTTCTGTTGCCAGAGTCTTCAGCGTTCAGCTGTAGGCGGTAATACAAGTGAACTCTTCTGAGTCAAGTTGCTCTCATTGCAGGCATTAGGAAGAATCAAGGCAAAGAGAGGACCAATGTCTAGCCCTGGGACTGCGGTTGGCCTCTCCTCAACGTACCTGGCAGTGGCAGAGGTGGAGGCAGCTTGGGGTTGCTGCTGGGCGTGTGGAGGCTGCAGATCCTAATGAAGGCAGCCATCGATAGGATGTAAACAATGCCCATCAATAGCACTGCCCACCAGTAAACCACAATCCACTCGGCGATGGTCTTATACAGCTCCAGGTTAAACAGGTACTTCAATAGCCTTGACAGAGGCCCGTCTGCGTCCACCGGACGACACTTCAAGAAAACATCGCAGTAGCCCTTCAAGTCATTGCAGGGCGATCCGGGCTTCAGGGTGATGTGCTTCTTCCCAAAGAAATGGGCCCATCTCTCAGACCCCGTGCTGCTGCAGGTGTCGGGCTTTGTTGCCTCCATGCAGCAGACATGGCACTGGATGGCTTTCTCGTCCGTGCCCTCTGGGCTCGGACAGGTGCACAACTCCAGACCATATGTCTGACAGATGGAACCTGTGCAAACCCCATTGACGCAGACCCTTGCGTTCGCATCGCAGGTGGTGATCAGGTCTTCCTTGAATGGTGAGGGAGGGCACTGGACGTGTGTACCGTTGCACAGGCCTTCATGGGCACACTCTGATTCCGGTCTACACCGTTTACCTTGGGGGATTAAATGGCATTCTACCGGGTCACAGCAAGGGCCCTGACTGGGACTGCATTCTTTGCCCGGTTTCAGTCTGCACCTTTTGCCTTCATTCTCGTCGGCGTTATAGCAACACTCTTCTTCACACTGATCGCGGAAGCCACAGTCACATTCTTCGCCTTTTTCCATGATCCCATTACCACAGATGGGCAGGTCGGATTCAACAAAGCATATGTTCTTCCTCTCCTTCAGGACCGCGCTCATGACGTCGATGCTGCATGGTGAGAACTTCCGGTTGTTGGGCCTCTCCCCTGCTGTGGCCTGGGGGTACATGATGTAGTTGCCCTGTGCCAGTCCCGGGGCGCACAAAGGTGTCCCGTCGTGAGGAGAGCCGAAGTTGTGTCCGACCTCATGGGCGAAGGTGACAAGTGAGACTTTAAGAGGGACATGATTACCGTAGTTCTTCACAGTAACCAGGCCTGTGTTCAGAGACATCTTAGTCTTATCAGTGAACAGCCTATGCTTCTCACAGACTCCCCCCTTCCAAGCCAAGCCAAGCACGCCCCGATCAAAGTCTCTGTTGGTGAATACATAGGCCAGACAGTAATCGTCATGGTTCTGTTGTGAGAAGAGTGTTAGATACTTCTCCACGCCGATGTTGGGAAAGCGAAACGGATTGTTCATGTCGTTCGTAGCGCTGGTAGTGTTGATAATGACCCTTTTCACCACAAAGTTGATGAGACGGATGCCATTGAAATTTGTCGTCCCATAAATAAAGTTGATATCCCTCACAAAGCTGTTGATCACGTCCATGACCTTCCTCTTCGAGCCGTAGTATTCGGTAAAGTAGTGGTCAGTCTGGATCAAGAGCTCGCAGGTGGTCCTCTGCCGGATGACTGGACCATGATCCTTGGACACCAGTATCTTGCTAACTGGGTGGTCCACCACTGATGCCTGGTACGTCTGCATCTTCTCAAACACAGAGTGGTCAGTGTAGCCATCCTCTGGACTACTGATGTCATCCTCATGATAGACGACAGAGTGAAAGGACACGTTCCTCTCTCTGAAGTACCTCTCAGAGGGTTCCACGTAGTATGTGCCTCGATGTGTTTGGATGGAGCCCTCGAAACGGCCATCGACTACAGACCCATGAGTAATGGTGCCATTTTCACCAAATGTTTGTCCGGTGTAAATGAAATCGATATAGTCGATATCCAAGGGCAGATCCTCTCCTGATACCGCTACGGTGAGATTTGGAGAAAAGGAGGAGTTGTCCCTCTTCAACTGCAAGTTAAAGTACCTTCCATGAGAACGGAATCCCAGCTGCAGCGTCTTGTCCTTGACTAGTGACTGCTGGTGCAGGGCTTCTGTGTCATATGACAGGCCCTCATAATGATGGATGTATTTGTTGAGTGGATTAGCATACTGTCCTTTAATATTCTGCAGACAGCAAACCATGAGAAACAGCTTTACAAATATCATATTGAATACATTCATTGTAAGCAGAAGAAGCTCTCCATACATACGGTAGGTGGTAAACTTATTGCAAAGATTGCTTGCTTTGTTTCCTCTCAAAGAACAGTGGACATCTGTATGAACTAACCACAACTATGCAATAGTGTTGCGTTCATCTTTTAAGCAAGCGGCCGGTGACGTATGCCTAGCCATGATGTGGTTTTTGTTACGTCAGATCGCTGATAGGTGTGTTGTCTCCATGTATAGCTTGCGTTCTGTTGCTCCGATCAGCACCAAACTTGGCACAAACACTGTTCCAAATTGCACACATATAGCGCTACAGCAGTGTTTAATTGATTGATTGATTGATATCTTTATTGTCTCCGCCAGGCCGAAGGCATGGTGGAGAGTATGTTATACCCTCCGTCCGTCCGTGTGTGTGTGTCCGTCTGTCACCAGCTGTGATTGGCTAGCGAGACACATGATGACATGATGACATCACTCATATCATACCTACCTGACCTGGCGGAGACCTGTGCTCCGAGGAGCACATTTTCTAGTTGATCATGAAATAATAACATACCGTATGTCACATGTAACATCTGACCCACCATAATCAAAAGGACTAGAGGTTTGGGCCGCGAACTCACATCTAGGCCCGATCAGCTGCATCACAGCTACGTTGCACCAGTGATGCAACTGATATGGCCATATATGGAGATGCGCAGTAGCGTGGGGTGCTGTGGCTAAAATGTGCAATTTAGTTTTATATTAACTGTACAATATGTACGTACATCGAAGATGGGGAAAGAAGCCAAGGTATTAGCCAGTGCACTGATCAATGGTCTGTGGCAAGTTTGGAGGCAAATGGAGTGATCGTGTGCTGACCAACCCCGGACATACATTGGTGGTCATTTCAATTATAGTAGTAGGATAGGATAGGATAGGATAGGATAGGATAATGCAAAAAAATTGCGGTCCTTAGTATGAGGTGTGTATGATGTCATGTACTGTATCGTGTGGTGCAGTTGGGTGCATGAGATGTATAGAGTTCATGATGTGCTAGTGTGTCCCTGGACACAAATGAAGTGAAGTCTCTGAGTTAATGTGTGGGTGTACCTGCCACTCAATGTGTGTGTGTGTGTGTGTGTGTGTATGTGTGTGTGTGTGTGTGTGTGTGTGTGTGTGTGTGTGTGTGTGTGTGTGTGTGTGTGTGTGTGTGTGTGTGTGTGTGTGTGTGTGTGTGTGTGTGTGTGTGCGTGCGTGCGTGCGTGCGTGCGTGCGTGCGTGCGTGTGTGTGTGTGTGTGTGGGGAGGGGGGGATACATCAGATACATATTTACAATATACCTATCTACAATATCGATACAAGAGATCTAGCAAGCCAAACAAAGGTACATATATCTTTTTAAAAAATACTATTTTTCACCCAAAAAATTATCACATCTCAGGGACCACAATGCCTATCCACTTAGTTCCCTATTTAGATGCAGCTTCTAGTGCTGCTGATCCAGCTCTTTAAGGAGGACTTAAAGGAGAATTTTGGACTAAAGTTTTCTTACCTTTTCTATGACGTTATGATATCTTAGGATGAATGGTACAGTAGAAAAAATTCATAACTCCACCCCTGAGCCGCCACAGCTTAAAAGGTGCGCGGATAGGCCTTAGGTTAGATCACATATTTTAATTATTATTATTTTATTTTTATTTTTAGATCTGACGTTCATAGTGACAGAACACTATGCAACCAAAAAAAAATAATCTCGAGATTTCAATCTCGTCTAGCGAGACTTCTGTTTTTTTCTTTTTTTTTTGGGGACAGTGTTCTGTCACTATGAACGTCAGATCTAAAAAAAAAAAAAAAAAATGTATTAAAATATGTGATCTAACCTAAGGCCTATCCGCGCACCTTTTAAGCTGTGGCGGCTCAGGGGTGGAGTTATGAAAATGTTCTACTGTACCATTCATCCTAAGATATCATAACGTCATAGAAAAGGTAAGAAAACTTTAGTCCAAAATTCTCCTTTAAAAGTGACCCTTCAAATGGCCATAACTCCACGACCATTGCTCTGATCAGCACAAGATAGGACTAGATTTGAAGGCTGCGTATAGCGGCCCGACACGATGCGAGGGTGCAGACCAGCCGACACATACTTAGGACTCCTGGATCGCCGCCTTCAACTAGACGCACTTCATCAGTTGTCAGATTTTCTCTGAAGGCAGACAGCGCTTCCAAAAGTCAAACCACTATACATACATACATACATACTGTTGGTACAGTACAACATTCAACGAAGGCCAGACAACAAACACAAGTAGGCCTACGTGCAGGATATACAAATAAATGAACGCTAAGCGCTGTATAATAATAATAATAATAATAATAATAATACATTTGATTTATAACGCACTTTACATTCTCACGAATCTCAGAGTGCTACAATTAAAAGCAAGGCAAAAAAACAGCATAGGCAACAAAACAATTACAATAGACCCAACTAGGCTAAACTAAAGGGCCAAAATTTAGAAATTAAAACTCAGTACGAAAAACAAACAAAGTCCATGAAAATTTGAAAAATGCTTTTTTTAAAAGGTAGGTTTTTAGTCCATTTTTAAAAGCATCAGTGGACTGTGGTGCTCTCAGGTGGTCTGGGAGGGCATTCCACAGACATGGGGCTGTGTGACAGAAGGCCCGGTCGCCTGGTGTGGAGGTTGGTGTCAGGGACAACAAGAAGGTTGGTGTTGTTGGAGCGGAGGCTTCGGGTGGTGGGATTTGGGGTGAGGAGTTTTTTGAGGTAGGGGGGGGGCGTTGCCGTAAATGCATTGATGGGTGAGAAGGGAAATCTTGTATTCGGTCCTGAAGGAGATGGGGAGCCAGTGAAGTGAGCGGAGGGTGGGTGTGATATGGTCATATTTTCGCACTCTCATCAGGACCCTAGCAGCGCTGTTTTGGATGTATTGGAGCCTTTGGAGGCTCTTGCTAGGGATCCCGATGAGTAGTGCATTGCAGTAATCCAGCCTGGAGGAGATAAAGGCGTGGACGAGCTGTCTATACCGTATTTGCCTAATATCATGAAGTCCTTTATAAGAACGGTAAAATCCAACGACGCAACAGGTGATATTCAATGGACAAGTTAGATGGTTCAGTCTGTTTTCGTGAATCGATGCCCTCCTCAGTCTATTTTTGTCAATTGCTATGTTTGTGAAATGATCTCTCCCCTCTGTCGTTTGAAATGGGGAGTCAGATTCTGAGCTCTCGTATTCGCGAGTAAACCCGCGTGACGTCGTTACTCTTTCTTCACATTAACACACGACAGCATGTAAAGAAAATGTTGATACTCGCTTGTTCATTTTGAATTGCTGCTCTACATGCATATATCCCACCACTGCCATTGTTTATGTGACCGCTATCTTGAAGCGTCACATCCATCCATAGACTGTAAAAAAAATATGGACAAAGGTGAACTGTCATGTGACCCATTGGTTTCTACAGACCCGTTTTGAAGGCACTTTTTCAGTGAATTTAAATCCACCATCTTGGAACTTCCGGTCCCAAAAAGCACCCGGAAACGACTGCTATTGGCTACAACCGCAGCGAGGGGGCGGGTCTTCACACGGTAGAACCAGTAGAAGCCCTAGAAACATTCCCTACTTTTTACTCAACGCATATCATGATAATTGAAAAAAGGCTTTAAACCAGCGATTGAAAACATAAAGTATATATGAAAATGTTTACTATGGTAATACAAGAATTAAGTCAGGTAAACAAGTATAGAGTCAGGCCAAAACCTCATTCCCTTGAATGGAGTAAAAATGCTTCCGCAGCCAGCAGGAGGGCAAATAGCGACATCTGCTGGGCCATTAATTAGAACTTAATAATGGCTGACAATGACTTACAGTGGTGGGAAAAGTATTTGAATGTTTTACTTAAGTAAAAGTATCAATACTGCAATGTAGAAGTACTACTACTAAGTCCGGAATTCAAAATTTACTTGAGTAAAAGTACAAAAGTATTGGTAACAAAATGTACTTAACGTACCAAAAAGTAAAAGTACAAAAATGTTTGTCCAATCCACAGACGCGCTGCCTGTAGGCAGCCATAGCTGCGGTGTCAACGCTCCGCACCGCGACACCGCAGCTATGGCCTGTGGATTTGTCTATAAAATAGGGCTAAAGTAGTTAATGTATGTTTTATAATGTAATAATTTATATCTGCAAAGTAACTATTAACTAGTTTTCAAATAATTGTAGTGGAGTAAAAGTACAATATTTGCCTCTGAGATGTAGTGGAGTAGAAGTAAAAGTATAGACAATTGGAAATACTCCAATAAAGTAAAAGTACCACAAAATCGTACTTACAGTACTTGAGTAAATGTACTTAGTTACTTCACACCACTGTATATTATGATATCCTGGGACGAGTGGTAGGCTACTGTAGAAACTGTCCATCCCGAGTCCACGGCAGCTAAAAACCCGAGCGAACGGTCCATGCGCTTGATCGCGTATTTTTAATGCTATTTTATGTATATATTTTTTGTTAATATCTGACGCTCATATTGACAGGAACCTAGCCACAGTGTTTTTGTCTCTTCTTGGCTTTATATTTGTTTATTTACATAGACATTTTTGAAAATGTTTGCAACCAACATTAGGGGGGCTCCAGAGTGCATCGCCTTCCATCCCTGCTCTACGCCACTACACACACGCGCGCGCGCACGCACGCACGCACGCACGCACGCACACACACAGCATGTTATACTGTTAATGACACTACCACTATTCCCACACAGAGTATATCTGATAATAAAAATCACACCCAGTGTGAAGTGGGCGGTGTGGTCATCACAGTGGTCATCATAGTGATGGAAGCTCACTTCCCAAAAAAACAGATTTTTGGAAGTGCATAATCCTATTTATAGGTTATTAATGTCATCATGTGTCTCGCTAGCCAATCACAGTGCTGAATAGAGTCAGCCAATAGAGTCAGCCAATCACAGTACAGGAAAGTGGGCCAAGTGGGCCAATCACAGTGCAGGAAACTAATACTAATGAGGTGTCCCAACCCCACTTATAGGGGCGGCTACACCGACCAAAAATAAAAAAAATCACACCCAGTGTGAAGTGGGCGGTGTGGTCATCACAGTGGTCATCACAGTGATGGAAGCTCACTTAAAAAAAAGGTTATCAATTTCATCATGTGTCTAGCTAGCCAATCACAGTGCTGAATAGAGTCAGCCAATAGAGTCAGCCAATCACAGTACAGCTAGGGGTGTGCTAATGCTAGGGGTGTACTAATTATGAGCCAATCACAGTACAGCAAAGGGTGTACTAATGAGGTGTCCCAACCCCACTTATAGGGGCGGCTACACCGCCCAAAAAACGCATACAAATAAATCAGATAGATACTCATAGACAGATTGTCTTTACAGACAGTGGTGAACAGGGGGGATAGATCATCTCTCTCCAATTAATATGTATTAGTTGGTTTATTCTATTTCTGGTTCTTGAGCAGTTCACCGATATGGGTTTTATACATGTTCTTGACATCTTCCAGGTCCAGCCTCAAATCAGTAGCCTCCTCTGCCTTCTCTCCATACATCTGGAGTATGGCATTGTGTCTCTGCTCCAGATCTTTGAGTTCAACCTTCAGCTTAGAGATGTCCTTCAACTTGTCCTCCATCTCATCGTTCTGATTGGTGAGTCGAACCAGCTCCTCAGCCATGACAGCGCGACTCCTCTCCAGACTGGAGATCTCCAGCTGTAGCTGTGCTATCTTCCCCAATCTCAGTTTGAGTTGAGACTGGAGGTTCTCCATGATGCTGGAGCCTCCAGCTTCGTAGAAGTTGGTCCCACTCATGGATAGGGACCTGGTGAATAGAGAGTGCTCGAGAGGGTCATCCTGATTTAGCACAGATGTATCCAGACCAGTGTTATCCGGCCGGCTGATGGAGCTGGACTGGGACAGTGGGGTGAAGGTGGAGGAGGCGAGGAGCTCTCCGTCAGGGAGTACCATGGCCTTCCTCTGCCTTTCCTTAAGGGCTTCTTGTGCTAGGTGGCATTTATTGTTCTTCTCTTCACCCATCGTCATCCTCTTCATCTCCAGCTGACCGATCAGCAGCAGCTTCTCTTTCTTCGCCTCTTCTAAAGCTTGACTGTGGTCCCCTTGCAGATTTTCCAGCTGGGCATGCAGCTTGCTGCTTTCATCCTCCAGTCTGTCCCTATTACGCTTCTCTGTGTCCAGCTGTCCCAGAGCAAAGCTCTTCTCTTGATGCAGCAGGGAATTCTGGGACTCGAGAGACGTCAGCTGGGCCTTGACGGCGAGCAGCTCATCGGTTACGGAATGCTCCTTATCCATGGCAACGGCCAACTGTGCCTGGGCGTCCGCTAGCCTATCAGATATATTCTTCTCCAGCTTTTCCCAGGATGCTGTCTTGACTCGCAGTGTGGCTTGTAGGTTCTCAACCTGCCGGAGCAGAGGCCGCGTTGCAGACATAACATTTTGAGTCAACTCCTGGTTTCTCGTTTCTGACTCCTGCAGTCTCTGTTGAATCTCACTGATCTCGTCTCTCATGTAATCCTCTTTCCTGCCCTGCTGGTGCTCAGCCTTCTGCAATGCCAGCCTCAGGTCAGCCACTTGGTTAGCCAGAGCCTCCTGCTGCAAACAAGCCTCCTCTTGGGCTTTCTGCAGGGCCATGCTCAGCTCCTCCTTGGCCTCCCTGCTCAGAGCTGCCTCCAGGGCTTCACTGGCCATCCTAGCTTCGGTCTTGTGGAGCTCTGCCAGCTCCCCGTAAGTGCTGTCCAGAGCGGACTGTAGGATCTTCTTGTTCTCCTGCAGGTCCTCAAAGTCAGTCTTCAGCCTGCTGAGCTCCTTCTCTTGATGCTGCACTTCACCTTTCAGCTTCTTGATGTTCTCTCTGAGTTGCTTCTCCACCTCTTCCTTCCCATTCAGCGCCTGATGCAGATGTTTGAGTTCCTCTTCCTGTTCCTTAACTTTCTTGCTCTGTTTAATGATCCTGGCGTCATTTTCCTTCTCCTTCACACGCAGCTTCTTGATGATGTTGGAGTGCTGCAGCTGTTGCTTGGACAGTTTCTCGCCTTCCTCCAGGAGGCCTCTGATCTGCTTCTCCTTGTCTCTGATGAGCTCTATCATCTTATTGTTGTTCAGTCTGGTGGATTGCTCCTCTCGCATGCCCTTCATTTCCTTCATGTCCCTCTCCTTGCAGGCCAGCTGAGCTTTCCTCTCTGCTTCAATGAGGCGCTGTGTAAACTCATCTTTCAGAGACTTAATGGTAGAGCTCTCCTCCTTCAGGCTTAGCACTTCATCTTTGAGGTTGTCACACTCTTCTTCCAGCCTGGTTGTATCGTTGTTGGCCATATGCAGCTGTGACTCCTTCTCCTGCAGATGACTTGACAGTTCAACAATCACATTCTGAAGCTCCATAATCTGACATGTGGAGACACTTTCCATCTCTTCTGTTATTGGCTGAATGAGGTGCTGTTCAGCGTCGGGGTTAGCACTTGGCAGTGTGACACCCCCGATCCCAGCGTCCTGCTCCATCAGCTCTTCAGGCTGCTCACTGTTAACAGGTGTGATGCTCTGACCCCTCTCCTCCATCTGGTCCACCCGATGGTCCCTTATCGTTTCAGTGGGTC
>NC_137625.1:3309253-3310474 GCF_963280865.1 Gymnoscopelus braueri | reverse complement strand
AATGCCAAATTGTAAAACACGGCTTTCATTTATAAAGAAACCTAAAAAGATGAAGTATGGAGATGCAAGGTTTTCGAGCGTCAGCGATGATACTCTTGTTCATACAGAACAGAACTCGTGGTGCAGCTACAGGCTATTCTTGACTTTCTTTTCCCACTTTGTTCCCTCCTTTCCTTCTCGCCTGGGTTATTACCATTAATTATCCGAGCAGAACTCCGTCCGGCTCCCACCGAGAATGATTAGCGTCGAGGAAGAGCCCATAAACTGATGGACTTCTGTTTTAATTAAAGGGGAGTAGCCTTTTAGCAGTGGGAGGGCTATTAAATTAGCCACATTATGGCTCCATGCATCATTGACAAAGTACAATGGGGCATGAAATAAAATGAGGCGCACTGGCGGTACAGAGATGTGAAAGAGACATGACACAACGGACATGTCCCCCAGAAGGGAGCTTTAGAGTCACACATTCCTTTTAGCAGGCTTTTTGGCGACTTCTCTGGCATCTCTGTTGTCATTGCAGTGTCTGTCTATGGTCTGTCAATCTGGGAACCCATCGCCAAATAAAAAGGAAAAACTGTGCCCTCCGCTGTTTTATACTTATTCACTTGGCTCTGGGAGGAGCTCGATGGAGCACCCGTGCTCAGGGAAACCGGGGTTTTGGTCTGCCTTCAGCCTTTCACTTCCGGTGGTGCGACTATGTTTTCACACAATTTCTCCCAAAGAACACGGATGGTTTTGGTTAGAAGCCCACTCGTTTCTATGACGAAAGAGCAATTTAAAATGTTACTAACTTTCCGTGGTTTTGTCGGCTTCGAGGACGCTATCGTTAAATGAGTTTCGGTTTGTTTCTAGTGGGGAACGAACGGCACACACGTAAATCCCGGCCACTACATGTGATTGGGTAAAGCGCGGCCTGCTTCCTGATCTGATGGCACGCCCTAGCCTGGTTCCAGACGAATCTGCCTGCAAAATCGCATCGCACTTTAGCCCTCGGCAGATTAGGTCTGGCCCCCCTCTATAGACGAATCCACAGACGCGCTGCCTGTAGCTGCCTGTAGGCGGCCATTGCTGCGGTGTCGCGTCCGCGGAGCGTTGACACCGCAGCAATGGCTGCGCGCAGGGCAGCGCTCCGTGGATTCGTGTATAGAGATTTCATTTCTCTCCCTCCGAAGTCGTGAGGGACCAATCAGGGCCCAGTATCCAAATGTGGGCGGGCTTATC
>NC_137625.1:3301753-3304253 GCF_963280865.1 Gymnoscopelus braueri | reverse complement strand
CCGCCCCATATAAGTGTATGTGTGGTGTGTATGTATGTGTGTGTATATGTGTGTGCAGAACTGGAACCATATTCTGCGGTCAAAAAGCCACAGAGTATATGGTGGTGAAGCGTGGAAACTAAATTGCCGATCTACACACTGGATTGGCTATTTTTGGTGAAGACATTTAGTGTAAAACGAAAACACGAGGGGGCCTAGTATAGAGCCCAATACTCAACGAGTATTCACCTGTTTCCTAGGCTGTGTGTTTTCCACTTCCTGTCGATTTGATCCAACGAAATCCAATGAAACTGGTCAGATGACCAATGATATCCAATGAAATCGACAGGAAGTGGAAAACACACACCCTAGGAAACAGGTGAATAGGCTTTGTGTCGTTAATGAGATTCAACACATGTTCTAGGTCTGAAAAAGACGAATGCCAGACAAACAAGTGGATCTATAGGCACACGAACACAAACATGGCATAAATACACGCAGACTACTTGGCAACTCATCCTCTGACAGGAATCAAAGCATCAAAATACTTTTTTTGCATTATACAGTGGTCTTCATCCTCGCCTGTTTTGCATTGAAAAAGATGAATGAAATCACTTTTCCCTGATTATAGTAAATATTAGAATGTGTCATGTGGCTAGCAATGCAGCTTTTGGTGCTCAGAGGGTGGAGGGTTATTTACTAGATGCTGGCAGGCAACAGGGTCGATGCATTTGAACTGACATAAACTCTAGTTAGAGAAAAACTATAAAAAGCTTCGTCAGCAAAACAAGATGCCAGCGCAGCAAACAGGCCAGCTCAAACTCCTACTCACTCACTCACTCACTCACTCACTCACTTACTCACTACATTGAATGCTGAACTTTTGTGGCAAAGTGTAATCTTCAATCAAGAGAAAGTCTTCCAGGTCTTTTTTATGGGTTGAACCAGACTTGGACATGAAATAGTTATTTAATCTCTAAAATCCCAAAACAGACTAATCAAGTTCATTATTCTACAGTTATTACACGTGTGGAACAATCTGTCCTTATCGAATCATCAAACAAAGTGGCCTGCAGTTTTATGGCTCCTTTATGTGTTGCAGAATTGCTGGGCCAAGATTACTTTCTCTTTGCTCTTGCGAAGCAAATGCTGCTGAATTTTGGCCCCGAGATGCTGCCTCAAAACATAGATTTTGTTCCGCGTTAATAGACACTTACAAGAGTAAAGTCTCTCTAGTCTCCCCTCGTTTCTAATGTGACAATGATGTACAAATGTAAAGAGGAACAGTTGAAAAAAAAGAGAATTCAACGTGCCTGCATTATCTTCCGGGGCCTGTATGATACACTATGGACACCTGACCAGCCCGGCTGCATGGTAAGTCACTTTTACTGTTACTACTTATTCTGTATGTTTTCTCTATACCCTTACCTTACTGTAACTTTGTTTTTGTTGTCTGTCTGTCTGTCTGTCTGTCTGTCTGTCCATTAATCATGTAGGTTGAACATCTCTAGGGCATCATAGAGTAAACCCATGTTGCTATACATGTTGACATACGGTTCTGTGCAGCAGTACCACACAAATAAACAAAAACCTTTCCATTTCCACGGAACCACAGCACAAGGGGCGCCGATGGCCAAGTGGTTAAGGCGCGTGCGTATACCACTGCTCTGTTGCAGCCTGTCAGTGAGTCCCGAGTTCGATTCCCAGACCCGGTGGACCTTTGGCATGTGTCACTCCCCGATTCTTTCCCCTTTTTCCTGTCTATCTCCATTGTACTATCAAATTAAAGGCAGGAATGCCCTAAAAATTGTATTTGAAAAGGGAAAGAAAGTATGGAAATCGTGCTTTCGAGATGATAACCACGATCACGTGTGCTAATAATACCTGACCTCCTCACCTTGTCTTGCTTGTAAATGGTAAATGGTGCATTTCTATAGCGCTTTCATCCAAAGCGCTATAGATAGATCGTGCATTACATTCACACATTCACACACCGATGGCGGAGGAAACCATGCAAGGCACCAACATGCTCATCGGGAGCAATTAGGGGTTCAGCGTCTTGCTCAAGGACACTTCCACACTAACTCTGGGGGAGCGCCCCAGCCCGGGATCGAACTGGGCACCTTGTGGTTTCCAGTTCACTCTACCCGGCCACTCTACCCCTGAACCACTGCCCCCCCACGTGTTGGTGCGCCGTAGAAGAGACTACCGTTTTCCGGAGATACACGGGAGTGATAAGTGATGTCTTTCACCTTGGAGGCGATGGGGTCCTTGTACTATATTGCAGGTATTTTTTTTTGGCTGCGAGCAGCGCCCGGGGAGCCAGCGAAGTGAGCACACAAGTGGAGGAATGTGAGAACATTTGTGTGTGAGAGCACTTGGGGAGACCGACGAGTTGTAAAACAACTATCACAGCCCAGATGCCCCCCCCCCCCCGGTGTTTAACATTTAACCCACTAAGACCGGGGACACATATGTGTGTCATTTTATGATTTCTTTGGCTATTCAAAAAAGTGGCAGA
>NC_137625.1:3251753-3294253 GCF_963280865.1 Gymnoscopelus braueri | reverse complement strand
TCTGCGTCTCTGAGCCACGTGACGCGCTGGTCACCTGGAGGACAAGGTTACTCACAGCGCGGGCCGTATAGTGATGTGTCGTTCGCGATCGATTCGTTCAAAAAGAACTAGTTCATTTGCCGTGAACGAGCTCGTTCACTTTCTGAAACTGAAAAAAACGCTCCCGCGATGGTGTGTTGCACACATTATAAAACATAAATTAACCGCTTTAGCCCTATTTTATACCTAGGCTATTTGAAAAAATCAACAAGCTCACAACGCGTCGTACTCGTATCGCGGCGCGTTGTGAGCTTGTAGATCGGCTGTTTTCAAATATGTTAGTACTTTTACTTTTGGTTCTTTTATTTTGATGCCAATACTTTTGTGCTTTTACTCGAGTAAATTTTGAACACTAGAAAATAGCGCTATACTGAACGAGAACGTGAACGAATCATTGCCGTGAACGTGAACGAAATCGTTCGTTCACTGAAATGAACCGTTTTTTCCCACCACTAACGGGCCGACCACACTTACAACAGGAGGTACTACACACAGCCAAATTGATCCGACAAGTCTTTCATTAAAACATTTTAAACCCTAGAGCAGGGGTCTTCAACAAGGCGCCTGGGACCCCTATAGGGGGCCCTCAGAGTTACTACAGGGGGGCCGCCAAATCTTTCTGTGATAGGAACGTCTTGTTTTGTTTTACATTAACAACTTCAACACTAGCATCCCTGTTCTGGTGGGAACATCGGCCGAAAATAGCAGATCTACAAGCTCACAACGCCTCGCAGCGCGAGGCGTTGTGAGCTTGTAGATCTGCTATTTTCGGCAAATAGGTTTCGGTGTGTGGGGAAAAAAGAGCAGACCAAGGTCAAGTTTTCTAAGTATTGAGGGTTTAAGTGGTTAACATGCCTGAAAATACACCTTAAAGTTGTACAATGCAGAATCACAAATAACGATTTTTAGCAACCTCTGCTGGTCACTACCGTCACTGCATACAATTTCCGTAGTCCTCGATTACCCAGAATTCCATTCGTTTTCACCGGAAGCCGGAAGCGTTTCAAAAAGCGATCTTTTAATTGTTTTATACTATCTACGGATCGTTTCTCTTAGCCAGTGGAGCATTAGTTACCATGAGCTGTGCTTTCTTTTTCTATTCTTTTTCGATCTTCCAATCCTACATTCTCTTGAAATCAGCGTGAGGTTCCTTTTTGTTATTAGCGCGGTAGTTCCTGGCCAAACAGGAAACCGTTGCGGTATTTCCTGGCCGACGTCATGACGTCGGCCACGACGTCATGACGTTGGCCAGGAACGTCATTTTCCCGGGAAAGTCCCCCCAGTCCACGTTCAATAGAAAATATATAAATAAAAGGCTTCCGGGGGTGAAATTCATGGAGTGGGTGTAGTGAAACTTTTGCCACTCACAAAAGATATACAATTTAACTTTAGTTTTGTTGAAAACGTTACCTAGTATGCCTTTAACATACCACGAATACAACACAACGCTACACAATGACAGTGCTGTCAAACAAGTCTATGAAGCTATGAAATCTATGAAAAGGTTTGCAACACAATTTTATACAATATGTAGTGGGGGGTCCCTGCTTCATCTCTCCCTCAGCTAAGGGGTCCTTGGCTTGAAAAACGTTGAAGACCTCTGCCCTATAGAGTCTTATACTAATACAGCATTGCGGTTCTATGCCTCTTGCCAACCAGTTGCAGTTTACGTCCACGTCTGTCCAGACTCATCTGTATAGTTGATTTCACTCTGCCTTCCTGCTATTCCACTTGGTTCTTGTTGCTTTCCTTTCTGTTCTTTCTTTCTCTATTATAACTCTTTGTAACTGCAAATATTGAGAGCTTGCACAAAAAAATAATTTCACCCACACTTTTTACACCTGTAATTGTGTGTATCTATACTTTATCTATATGCATTCTTCTACATCAGTGTTTTTCAACCTTTTTCATGCCAAGGACCCCTAAATTGAAAAACGTTTGGCCGTTGTGAGCTTGTAGATCTGCTATTTTCAGAGCACAACACCCGAGCGCAAGCAAACATAAAATGACTTGTCTTTTAGTTCTACTGGATCTCTTCTCCACTAGATCCCTCACTAACATTTTAGTCTAGTTTTTATTTGTTGACGAAATTGTCAATATATTTAGTCTTAGTTTTAGTCATGATAGCTTAGTTTTTATTTAGTTTTTGTCAGTGAATAAAGGTAGTCGACGAACATTTCTCGTCGTAGTTTTAGTCGACGAAATCAACACTGACGGACAACCCGAAATCATAATGAATTTGGCAGGGGGAGGGTTATTTGAAGAGGAGGAGTTGGACGGAGGTCGTTATACGTCCTCCCAGTGGGGGGGGGGGGCACCTCATGTGAGCCAGTAGGGTCCAAAAGCAGTGGCAAGACAGAAGTAAATCGGGTACTGGCATAATGACTAAGCTTGAAAACATAATTGGCTACTCTAAAAAAGATGGTGGTTAATCAAGCCTGCAGCTCCTCAGGCAGGTCGTTCCATTGTGGAGGAGGCCTGGCAGCGAAGACACGCTCACCCTTTGTCTTCAGCCTCGACTCAGGGACAGTGGTGTAAAAAGTACTCAAATTCTTTACTTAAGTGCAATTGCAATTCTGCAATATAGAAAGTCTCTGTTACAAGTAAAAGTCCATATTTCAAAATGTACTTGAGTAAAAGTACAAAAGTATTGGCATCAAAATGTACTTAAAGTACCAAAAGTAAAAGTACTAAAATATTTGAAATGAGCAGATCTACAAGCTCACAACGCGTCGCGTTGTGAGCTTGTAGATCTGCTATTTTCAAATAGCCTGTGTATAAAATAGGGCTAAAGTGGTTAATGTATGTTTCATAATATCTTCATTTATATCTGAAAATAAACTAGTAACTAAACTTACTAGAACTAAACTTGTTGTTTCTTCATAAGAAACTTACTTATGGGATATCATCGCCCTCTGGCGATGGCACAGAGCACAACACATGAGCTTCCGGAAACAATCTTCGATTGGACAGGGTTCTGTTTCCGGTTGGTTATAAAACCCCCTGCGTCACCAGGTTCATCCTCTTCCTTCACTCTGCTAGCAGCGAATGCGCACGAATCCTGAAGACAACACGACTAGCAACCGCGATAAACTTCGACGAATCCCAACTAAACCCATAGCGAGGGCACCCAGTGTCGCTCTACGGGCGTTTTCATTATTTCTACAGTTTATCGTTGTTAGATTAAAACGCACCCGCGTTACTTTTTCCTGTCCTCTCAGTTTTCCACGAGCTAAGAAGTTAGCTAACGCCGCTAGCCAGACTACAGGCCGCGTTAACCTAACAGGCGTATGCTAGGTTGGGTTACCCTAGCTGCGCTTACCTGCCTCGTGGTGACTGGAGGAAAAGAAGATGGAGGCGCCTCGTGTCTGCGGTCTGACGGGCTGCGGCCTACCAGTAGCAGTGGACGACCGCCATCGGCTGTGCATCCTGTGCCAGGGGCCCAACCATGCGTGGCTCGCCCTGAACCACGCGGGCGACGAAGACGCATGCAGGCCCTGTGATGACTTCACGGTCCACCAGCTGGAGTGCCGCCTCAGGAGGGCCCAGGGCCTGGCGGCCGCCAGCAGCAATGCTAACACCGACGCTGGCCTTGCCACGGGCCACACGGCGTCGGTGGTAAGCACGGACCTCGGGCCAGGCCTACCACAGGATGCACCGAGATCCAGCGGAGCCAGGGGGAAAGTCCGGAGAGAGGCTCCTCCGTCGCCTTCGCCGGACCGAGCAGTGTCAGCCGAGGCCGGTGGGCTGCTGACCGGGGACTGCATTCCTCCCTCCTCCCCCTCCTTCTCCGTCCTCGCCTTGGGCGACACGCCGACGCCAGGAGGCTCGGATGGGGAGGACGCCGGGATAGGTGAGGCTTCCCAAGACGAGGTGGAGGCCGAACCCTCCCCCCGTCGGGCACGGGAGGCCCCGAGGTCCAGTCCGGGGCCTCTCGTACCTACATCGGCGCGAACGGAGATCCTCGCGCCCGCAGCAGCTGCCTGGACGGAGCCAGCAGCACCATGGGTGATGGCTCCTAGAGGGGAGAGGGAACCTCCCGAGCCCGTGTCGGCAGTGCTGCGGAGGGCTATCTCCAGGTGCGGCATGGAACAGCCTATGGAGGCAGCGAGGGCTTCAGTCGGGGCCCCCGTCCCAGGATTCCAAGGCCTGGCACCCCTCGCTCCCCGGCGGGCCCCATCAAAACTCCTACCCGAGGCGGCGGGAGTCCGTGAGGCCCTGCACCACTCCTGGCGGTGAGGTAGGGGGGAACCGGAGTGACTTGGTTTCGCGACCAAGATCGTCTCTGGGGCGGACCTGGGGGTCAGTGGCCTTCCCCCCATGGACGCTGCTCTGGCGACTCGCATCGAGAGGGCGAGGAGAGGCTCGGTGGGTATTGGACCGGGGCATCGGCCCATCTTCGCCGAGCACGCCAGACAGGACCGCACAGCGGCCCTCAGCGCCCTCGGCCTCGGGCTCGGCTGCGGAGGCGCTCAACGCGGTTTCGTTGCTGCAGGGGTCGGCCGCCGTCAGACTTAGAGAGCTGGTGGCCAAACCCCTGGGGGACGGGATGCCTGCGGCAGCGGTCCACGGAGAATGGGTGGAGGATGCGGCGGAGCTGGACAGGCTAACGCAGCTAGCCATCCTCTGCACCTGCCAGAGCCTGATGTGGACGGGTCGGGCCATGGCCCTCACCGCGGACTTGGAGAGGGCCCAGTGGTTGGACCTGGCCACAACTGCGGGGGCGGATTTGTCTACAGGACTTCTCGCCCTTCCCCTCCAGGCCCACAACCTCTTCGATAGCAGCACGGACCTGATCGGGAGGAGCAGCAGAGGCGAGGGGCGACCGCTGGCCTCCTCGCCACCGCCGTCGCTGGACGCAGACGAGGAGCGTCCAGGTCGCCCTCCGCCAGAACCAACTCCTGGGAAAGTCCATGCGGCTCCTTCGGCGTGGGGGACGTAAGAAAGCGGAAAGACCCTGAAACCCCCCCTCCGGTAAAACCCCCCCGAAAGGACCTCGGGGCTGGTCGCAAAGGGAGGGGTAAGCGACAGTCTACGGCTGTTCCCGTCACGGCCAATTGGCCGGTATTATGCGGGGTCAGCTCCGCTGGGGACCAGAACTGGCGCTCTTCTTGCCCCGACGGACAGGACCACGGGCGGCTCCGCGGGAACACAGAGACTATAAGAGACGCTGAAAAAGACAATTTAATTGCCATGCTGTCCTTTAAGTCTAATGTGTGTAATGTGATTTGTGTGTGTGGAATAAACCCGTTGCTGAAAACACAAATGCTCATTTCTTCTCATACTGATGTCAGAGGCGGATCGCACCCCGGTGGGGTGCCCTGTCCTCGAAACTGTGCTATGAGCCCTCAGTGTTCGGTTTGCACCCTGGACGGCATTCCGAACACTGCAGGGACAACTCCTGTGACCTATTCTGAACCTAAAAGGTTTAAATAGGTTTCTGACGATCTTCAAATTTCATATGCTAACAACGGCCAGGTTGTTACGATCAATACGTCAGGGGGATTGGTGGACGAGTATAGATCTGAAAGATGCCTACTTTCACGTCCCAATCTACCCCGTGCACCGGAAGTTCGTACGTTTTGGCTTTGAAGGCAAAGTATACGAGTACACGGTGCTCCCGTTCGGCATGTCACTAAGCCCTCGGGTCTTTTGTGAAATGCACGGACGCGGCTATCGCCCGCTGTGCCGGCAGGGTCTCCGTCTGGTGACGTACATAGATGACTGGCTGCTGGCGGCGGGGTCGAGGGAGGAGGTGGCGCGGCACACTGAGGTGCTATGTCAATAAACAAGGGGGCCTGGGCTCTGTTGTTTTGGACAATTTAGCACACGAACTGACGCTATGGAGCACATTGCGCCTAGCCTCGTTACGCGCCTCCCATGTGCCGGGTCTCCTTAACAGCGGTGCGGATCTGCTGTCTAGGGGCGAGCTTCGGTACGAGGAGTGGTCTCTCAAACCGCAGGTGGCGAGCCTGATCTGGCTTCGGTTCGGTCGGGCTCAGATTGACCTGTTTGGGGAACGCAAAGTGTCCACGATTCTTTTTTTTTAATCACAAGGATTCCTCCTTGGGAGTGGACGCCTTGGCACACGTCTGGCCGGACGTTCTGCTGTATGCTTTCCCACCTTTGGAACTGATCCTGTCCGTTCTGGAGCGGGTCAGGGTCCAAGGCAGGACGGTCCTGCTGGTGGCCCCAGCATGGGGGGTATGGAGGTCGGAGGTCGCTCCGCTCCTCTACGCTGACACCGTAGATAGCAGATCTGATAGCAGATCTGATAGCAGATCTACAAGCTCATAGCGCGGCACTCGGTGCCGCGCTATGAGCTTGTATATCTGCTATTTTTGAATAGCCAAAGAAATCTTAAAATGACACAGATCAAAAAAGCAAGGGTGACCCCTCTGTACAAAAAAGGAAACCAATTAGACCCTGGCAACTACCGCCCTATTTCTATTCTTAGCTCCATCTCGAAAGTCATGGAAAAAATAGTCTATGAACAGGTCGATAAGTATCTTGCCGCGAAAAATCTAATCTACAAATTCCAATCTGGTTTCAGAACAAACCACTCCACTGACACATGCCTTCTCTATTTGAACGACTCTATCAAACAAGATGTCGACAAGGGCAAATATTGCGGCATGGTCATGCTGGACCTCCAGAAGGCCTTTGACACCGTTAATCACCCAATTATAATCAATAAGCTCAAAGCAATAGGTTTTGATGATACGTCAGTGAACTGGATGAGATCCTACCTGGAAGGGAGGGAGCAAGTGGTGGAAGTAAACGGCACCCAGTCCCCCCCCTCCCAGTGACTTGTGGTATTCCTCAAGGAAGTATACTAGGGCCTTTACTGTTCCTGATATATGTGAATGATATGTCTTCAGCCTGCGACTGCAAACTGTTCCTGTTCGCAGATGACTCGGCCCTGCTAGTCTCGGACAGGGACAGGCTGCAGGTTGAGAAAACTCTCAGCTCTGAACTCAACAAGATCTGCATCTGGCTCTCCGACAACAATGAATTACACCTGGGTAAAACTGAATCCATCCTCTTTGGGTCCAGTCCTAACCTTAGCAAGGCAGAGAGTTTCACGATCAAAGTGGGTGATGATGTCATCAAAAGAAAGGATGAAATTACCTACCTGGGCTCCATCTTGGAGGCAAACCTTTCTGGTAACAAAAACGCTGAAAAAGTGATCAAAAATGTCAACCAAACAACACGCTATTTGTGGAGGATTTATCGTCTAGTCAGTAAGAATACTCTGAAGATTCTTGCAGGGGCCCTCATTCAAGGTCATTATGATTATGCATGCACTTCATGGTATCACAACACCTCCAAGGCCTTAAAAACAAGGCTCCAAACATCCCAAAACAAACTTGTAAGGCTACTTCTTGGCCTCAATCACAAAACCCATCTAACCCCTGCTCATTTTGCTAGGATTGGATGGCTTAGGGTTGAGGACAGAGTACAGCAACTTGCTATGGGCCTGGTCTTCAAGATACACCACAACATTGGGATCCCCCTGTATTTGTCAATTGATAGAAAATAAGTCATTTTTTGGGTGAACTCCTCCTTTAATGAAGTCCATGATCATAACACCAGAGGCAGCTCCACAAATCATGTTCAACCCAGATTTGGCTCAACTAAGGGAATGAACTCGTTCTCATGCTATTCATCAAAAATGTGGAATGCCCTACCAAAAGGAGTAAAGGAGTGTAAAACCCTACTCACTTTCAAAACTGCCCTAAAGATACACCTTCAGGAGGCTGCAATTTGAAAATGGCCCCTGTCTAATTCTTAACCTACCCCCCCTACCCCCTACCCCCCCCCCCCCTCTTTCATTTTCTTCTTTTGTATATATTTTTTTCACTCTTCATACCAGTAACCTGTAAGCTGATTGTATGACATTCTGTATAGTAGTGTGTATATCTGTCTGTCTCTTATATGTCATCATGATTTGTGTGCATGGGGTTCTCATCTTAAACAAGCTCAGTGCTTAATGAGTCTTCCAGTTTAGTAGACCTTGTATTGTGATTTCGTACTTCCATGTACTGTTATTCTCATGTCTTACTACATAAAAGTACATCAATCAATCAATCATGCGTTCCCGGTCTTAATGGGTTAAACTTGTGATGGAACATTGAACATGAAGGTGTTGTTGACAACTTAAAAAAAATAGCAACATGTCATCATTTTGGGGGTCCTTGACATAAAAAAGTTTGAGAACAACTGGTCTAGAGGAGTAATCAACTCTTCTACAGCTTTAAAAGTACTCAGTAATAGACAGACAACCAGTATAGGGAAGTTAAAATAGGACAGTGGTGTAAAGTAACTAAGTACATGTACTCAAGTACTATACTTAAGTTTTTAAAAAATCCTTGCTTAGGAAATGGAGAAGAAAAGTTGGCCAAACTAGAGCCTCTCATTACTGTTATTAAATCTGTTGAAGGTTATGCCTGTTCATGTATATTTAATACAGTTATATTCCTGAGTAGTTTTTTCCCAACTCTGTCCCATAGCAGTGTGTGACTTTGCACTTTTTTGCTAACTCATCTTGTCAGCTCGGAGCCATAGGAGCATGGCAGTAGGCCTTAAGCAGTGATGGAAGAAGTTCTCACATTTCGTACTATAAGTCAAATTCAAAATTTACGTGAGTTAAAGTACAAAAGTATTGGCATCAAAATATACTTAAAGTACCAAAAGTAAAAGTACTCATCATTATGCAGAAGGTCCCATTTGAATTCAAAATGTATACAAAATCTTTTGAAAATAACAGATCTACAAGCTCACAACGCGTTGCTTTGTGATATTATAGATCGGCTATTTAAAATAGCCAAAGTATTTATAGGGCTGAAATGGTTAATACATGTTTTGTAATAATAATCCAAATCTACAAAGTAACTAGTAACTAGGGGTTACGTAGGTAACCCCAGTTTTGTTAGTTCCGTAGTAAGATGCTTACTTATGGGATATCATCGCCCTCTAGCGATGCACAGAGCACAACACATGAACTCCCGGTTACAATTCTTCAATTGGCTAGGGTTATGTGACGCAAACCGGAAACCGGTTGGGTTATAAAACCCCCTGCGTCACTAGGTTCGTCCTCTTAAACCCTTCACTCTGCACGCTAGTTGAAGCGCACAGAAGGGGTTTCTGGTAAGCATCTTACTACGGAACTAACAAAACTGGGGTTACCTACGTAAGCCCTAGTTATTGTGTCGTTCCTTCATAAGATGCTTACTTATGGGACACATAAACGCCCCCTGGGGAGTCCCAGGCAGCAACCCTACCCAATCCGTACGCCCATGGCCCCAGGCCTTGCCTCCGGCAAGACCCTGACCTCCAGGCGCATGACCCCTCAGGTCAAGACGGAAAGGATATAAGGCAAGGACCCGTCAGACAAGTCTGACCCCTCCAAGAGAGAGTTAGGCCCCTTTCTTACCCCCCCTCCCCCGGACCTGGCCCAGCCGGTCCCGGGGAATCAGAAAGGAGACTACCAGCAGGGGAAGAGGCCAGCCCCAAGCATGCGCCAACCTCCCCTGACTAATAGCCACCCCACCCCACCCAGACTGTGAGTGACACCCGTAGTGCCACCATGGTCAAGCTTGGGTCACAAAGGTCAAGACCTCTGTCAATTTTATGACGACAGGCCAGCAGAAGGAGAAACGTGCCCTTAAGTACGTACACTACCTCCCCGGCTGCCAAAGGCCTCCACACCTAAGACTGTGTGCGTCGGGAAGGCATACAGCAGAACGTCTGGCCAGACGTGTGCCAAAGCGTCCACCCCCAAGGAGAAGTCCTTGTGACTCATCGAGAAGAACCATGGGCACTTTGCGTTCCCACTGGATGCAAACAAGTTGACTTGAGCCCGGCCGAACCGGGCCCAGATCAGGTTCGCAACCTGCGCGTTGAGAGACCACTCCTCGTACCGAAGCTCGCCTCTAGACAGCAAGTCCGCCCCGCTGTTGAAGAGGCCCGGTACATGGGAGGCGCGTAGCGAGGCTAGGCGCGACATGCTCCAGAGCGTCAGCTTGCGTGCTAACCTGTCCAACACAAATGAGCCCAGGCCCCCTTGCTTGTTGACATAGCACATCGTTGTGGTGTTGTCCGTTCTAACCAGAACATGGCACCCCACAATGCGTCTCTCAAACCGTTCGAGAGCGAGGAAGACTGCCAACAGCTCCAGGTAGTTGATGTGGTACTCCTTCTGAGCGGAGTTCCACACCCCCCTGGCTGAGTAGCCTTCGTGGACAGCCCCCCAACCCGAGAGGCTGGCATCCGTGGTAATCACCTTACGTGACACTATCGCGCCTATCCTGACCCCCTCGGACAGGAAGGACGCCTGTGACCACGGCTGCAGCGTCGTTACGCACCAGGGTGATACCACCACCTTTCGAGAGCTCATGGTGTGCGGGATCCTCAAAGCCCGCATCCATCTCTGAAAAGGTCTCATGTGGAATCTGCCCAACTGGATTAGGTGTATGGCCGAGGCCATGAGACCCGCCGCTTGCATGCATGTCCTGTATGTGACTCTGTGCCCCACGTGTAAAGAGCGCACACATGCCAGGAAGCTGGCTATTCTGTCCTGGGACAGGCGCGCCACCATCGTGGTCGAATCCAGAGAAATCCTCACGAAGGTGGCTTGTTGGGATGGGATCAAGACACTCTTTTGAGTGTTGATCGTGAACCCCAGGGATGTCAGGTGCGCAATGGCTTACTCTGTGTGCCGTGCCACCTCCTCCCTCGACCCCGCTGCCAACAGCCATCTATGTACGTCGCCAGACGGAGACCCTGTTGGCTCAGCGGGGCAATAGCCGCGTCTGTGCATTTCACAAAGACCCGAGGGCTCAGTGATATGCCGAACGGGAGCACCGTGTATTCGTACACTTTGCCTTCGAAGCCAAAGCGCAGGAACTTCCGGTGTGAGGGGTAGATTGGGACGTGAAAATAGGCATCCTTGAGATCTATACTCGTCCACCAATCTCCTTGTCGTATCGAGCGTAACAACGTGGCCGTTGTCAGCATTCAAAATTTGAAGACCTTCAGAAATCTATTTAAACCTTTTAGGTTCAGAATAGGCCTCACGCCCCCCCCTTTCTTTTTCACCAGGAAATATTCCGAATAGAAGCCCAAACGGCTCTGATCCGGGGATAATTCTCTGATTGCACCCTTGCTCAGAAGTGACAAAACTTCCTCTCTCAGCGTTTTAGCGGCTTGGCCTGACGCTCGAGAGAAAATAACCTCGTCTGTCAAGGGAGGTTTGCTGGAAAATTGCAACCTATACCCCTTCTGGACCGTGCACAGCACCCAGGGGTTTGCAGGTTTTCCATCGCGCTAGGCAACGAGCTAGAGGGTTCGTGGGGTCGGTGGGGGCTACTGACGTCACCTGCTCCAAGGAGCGCTGGCCCGTTACCAAGGTAACTCGTGATACTTCCGGTCCGATCGCTCTGATCATTGGGAAGGTGTCCACGAGGGGCAGCAGCGGTAGCATCTGTCTGTGCAAAGGACGCGATGAGGTCACCGCCTCGGAGGACGTGCCTGTTTCCATGGGAACGGGAGGCGTCGTCACTCCGGGCGACGTGACAGCGGAACCCTTCCTTGGTGTTCTCGTTACCCGGAACGATAGTTTCGTCCCACCCGGGGAGTGTCGATGGGGTAACACCGGGGTCCTCCGACCTGTCAACTTCCGCCTCTTGTCGTCCGCCATCTTAGGGAGGTCGACTGGGGCGGACCTTTTGTGCGGTGTTGTTGTTACACGGAACGAAACTTTCGTCCCACTAGGGGAGTCTTGATGGTGTAACACCGGGGCCCTCTGGAATGTACACTTCCGCCTTTCCTCGTCCGCCATTTTGGGGAGGTTGAGGGAGGCCGCCATTTTGACCTTCGACCGTCTTACAGATGAGCTTTGCAGCCATCTGCCGGACGGAAGAAGGGACTGCAATGGCGCAGTTAGAAATGTTTTATTCACAAAGGGGCCCTGTTTCACACTTTGAAAACAACACTTTAGAGACATTTGACTCATAGCAATAGGTTTTACTACCTGTATTTGATTCATCATGTTCATGGCACGCACAGTACCTGTCCCTACAGTGTTCGGAATGCCGTCCAGGGTGCAAACCGAACACTGAGGGCTCATAGCAGAGATTTGAGGACAGGGCACCCCATTTGCTTCAGGGTACGATCTGCCTCGATCATTCGCATGAGAAGAAATGAGCATTTGTGATTTTAGCAATAGATTTATTCCACACACAGGATGCACATTTGACACGAGCATTTGGGATTTTAGCAATAGATTTATTCCACACACAGGATGCACATTTGACACACACATATTAGACATAAAGGACACCGTGGCAACCGTATTGTCATTAGCGTCTCTTTTAGTCTCTGTGTACCCGCGGAGCCGCCCGTGGTCCTGTCCGTCGGGGCAAGAAGAGCGCCAGTTCTGTTCCCCAAGTGGGGAGCTGACCCTGCATGATGCCGGCCAAGTGGCCGTGACGGGATCAGCTAAAGACTGTCACTAACCCCTCCCTCTGCGGCTAGCCCCGTTGTCCTTACGTGGAGGCTTAGTCGGAGGGGGGGTTTGAGGGTCCTTGTGCCTTACGTCTCCCACACCCAGAGAACCGTAGGGACGCTCCCAGGAGCTGGTTCTCACGGAGGAAGACCTGGACGCACCTTGCCTACGTCCAGTGGCGGCGGTGGCGAGGAGATCTGCGGCTGCCTCCTGCCTCTGTTGCTCCTCCACCTGCGTTCTGCCGATCAGATCCGAGGTGGTGTCAAACAGGTTGTGGGCCTGGAGTGGAAGGGCAAGAAGTCCTGTAGACACGTTTGCCCTCGATTCCGTGGCAAGGTCCAGCCATTGGATCCTTTCCAGGTCCGCAGTGAGGGCCATGGCCCGACCGGTCCACATTAGCCCTTGGCAGGTGCAGAGGATCGCGATCTGTACCAGTCTGTCTAGTTCTGTCGCATCCTCCACCCACTCCTTGTGGACCACCGACGCAGGCTTTCTCTCTACCAGGGGTTTATTCATCAGCTCCTTCAGTCTTACGGTGGCTGACCCCTGTAGAAGCGATACCGTGTTGAGCGCCTCTGCAGCCGAGCCCGAGGCTTTGTACAGAGTGTTCAGGGCCGCGGTGTGCTCCCTCCTAGAGCCGTCGGCGAAGACGGGCCTGTTCCCTGGGCCCATCTTCACCGATCCGTTCTTCGCCCGCTCGATGGTGGTCGCCAGGGTAGGATCCATGGGAGAGAGGCCTGAGACCCCCAGGTCCGCACCGGAGAGGATCTTAAGTGCGAAGCCCATCCGCTCTGGTTCCTTCCTCCCTCTCCGCCACGAGTAGTGCAGGGCCGTACGGACTCCATCCGCCTCGGGCAGGAGTTTGAAAGCAACCTGTCGGGGAATGAGGGGTGCCAGGCCTTGGAACCCCGGGATGGGGGCCCCGACGGACACTTTTACGGCCTCCATAGGCTGCTCCAGGCCGCATCTGGAGATCGCCCGTTTCAGCACGGCCAAGACGGGCTCGAGAGGCTCCTTCGCCTGGCTAGGAGCCTCCACCCTCGTCACTGCAGGCACAGGAGGACCCGGACTGGACATCGTTACCTCCTGTGCCTGGTCGGAGGTGAGCTCGTTCTCCTTCTCGTCGCGGAAGGCGTCCTCTCCCCCGAAGTCCTCGCCGTCCGAGCTGCCCTCTGGCGTCGGTGTGTCGCCCCAGGCGAGAAGAGAGAAGGGGGGAGAGGAAGGAGGAAAACAGCAGCCGACTAATGGCCCACTGGCCTCGACTGGGTAACGCCCCAGGTGCAGCCTCGCTCCGGACCTTCCTCCTGGCACCGCTGGAACTCGGGGCAGCCTGTCGGGGTGGGCCTGTGGACCCAAGGCCTGCACTCACCACCGACGCCGTGGAGCCCATGGCGAGGCTAGCGTCGGGGTGAGCGCTGCTGCTGGAGGCCGCCAGCCCTCTGGCTCTGGTAAGGCGATGCTCCAGCTGATGAACGGTGAAGTCATCACAGGCCTTGCACGCGTCCTCGTCTCCTGGGTTGTTCAGGACGAGCCACTCGTGGTTGGGTCCCAGGCACAGGATGCACAGACGGTGGCGATCGTCCACGGCTACAGGCAGGCCGCAGCCCACTAGGCCGCAGACACGAGGCGCCTCCATCTGTTCCTCTTGTTTTGGGCACGAGGTCGAAACGGGGCTAGCTAGCACTAGCCTAGCGTAGCCGTTAGCTTTTAAGCGGCCTACTAGCCTGGCTAACAGCGTAGCTTCGATAGCTTGCCTCGTGGCAGAAAACTTGAGAGGATAGGAGAAAGTAACGCGTTTTAACCGAAAACAGAAAACTATTAAAACGAATCGCCCGTAGAGTGGCACTGGGTGCCCTCGCTCTGGGATCAGCTGGGATTCGAAGAGTTTTTGTCGTGGTTGCTAGTTGTTGCTTCAGGACTTGTGCGCTTTGCTGTTTGCAGAGTGAAGGAAGAGGACGAACCTAGTGACGCAGGGGTTTTTATAACCCAACCGGTTTCCGGTTTGCGTCACAGAACCCTAGCCAATTGAAGAATTGTAACCGGGAGTTCATGTGTTGTGCTCTGTGCATCGCTAGAGGGCGATGATATCCCATAAGTAAGCATCTTATGAAGGAACGACACAATAACTAAAGTTTTCAAATAATTGTAGTGGAGTAAAAGTACAATATTTGCGTCTGAGATGTAGTGGAGTAGAAGTAAAAGTATTGAAAATACTCCATTCAAGTAAAGATTCCTTAAAATTGTACTTAAGTACAGTACTTGAGTACATGCACTTAAGACCTCTACACACTGTACGATATTTGAAATGGTCGGCAAGTGAACAGATCGTTAAGCATTTCACATTGCACGAGTTTCTCTCTTGAAATCGGGCTAAATATATCGTTGTGATTCTCGCACGATTGATTGCTCGGCGACAGGGGTTCACTGACTGCAAGATATTTCACCACAATGTGATCCCGACCCAATATATACATTTGTTTTTATTCCAAACGTCTCACGAAAAGGTGAAAGGCTCCCGTGATATATGCGCGAGACCGAGACAGGACGCTAATGATTGACATTAAATAATTCTCAATTTCTCAACCAGGGTGCAATTCAGAAACAGTGTTGCCGTGTCCGCTTATTATAAGCGAGTTGCTTGTAAAAAATATTGGTGGTTGCGTTTCTTTTTAGCTTATTTCCAAAGTGTAGTTGCTTATTTGGCTTTATTTCTTAATGTTGTTGTTTTTTTTTCTTTGAAAATAGCTGCGACGCGTTGTGAGCTTGTAGATCGGCTATTTTATTTGTATATAGGTTTAAAGTGCTCATGCAGCCTATAGTCGCAATTGTTGGGCTTGTTTTCATAGACCTGGTTGCTTATTTCTCGCGCAAAACCTGGCAATACTGTTCAGAGATGCATACGTGCGTCACACACACACACAGACACACAGACACACACACACAGCACTCTCTCTCTGCAAGCCCTATTCCTCTCTAATAATAAACAGCGTGCACTAGATCGCGGCCGATAGCCACAATTATCCAACAAGTTTGAAATCTAAAAATTATCGGGAACCCCTCGCCGACCGTACTTTATCAGGGTGTTTCTTCTCAGAGTACCTTACACACTGCGCGATCAACACCTCGCCGAGGAACGCCCGATCTGGACTGAGATCGGTGTTTTTTTCTGCGATCGCACCAAAAAATATCCCGAGAGGCAAATCGGGTCAAATATCGTACAGTGTGTAGAGGCTATTAGTAGTCTTAGTTACTATCCACCATTGGCTTTAAGTAACTTTACAGAGGAGCCAGAATACTTTATATGTACCCCAATGATTCAATTAAGCTTTGAGTAATTGTACGTTAAATACTGAATAGATGGAATGTAAAGCTTAAATTTGGTTTATAGAGGCCATTTTCAACCCTGACAGTCACTTACAACAGTCTGGCTCCAAACCCTGGATAAATGTATTTTTTCTTTTCATTTGTGGTTACACAGTAAAATCCTCAGTATCCATTTAACCCTTTATAAAAGGGGTCTTCAACAGGGGGTCCAGGACCCCTAGGGGGTCTTCAGAGTTACTACAGGGGGTCCGCCAAATCTTTGTGTGTTATGATTTATTTTTTTACCTAGGGGGTCCTTGGCCTGAAGACGTTGAAGACCCCTGCTTTATAACCACTAGACTAGACAGACAGACAGTCGCTAGATACAGCACAGCAGTTCAGTTACAGATACAGAGTAAGAAAAGTACTGTAAGGCAAGGTTTCCCAAACTTTTCAGGCCGCTATACCCCCCAAAATAATCACATTTGAAACGGGGGACCCCCCAAAGACCAACATCTCTGTTCATTCTACATGCTCAGCATTGTAGATATATTTTCAAATACCTGATGTATATATGGTTAAAGTGGCTATACCGATTTTTGATGTTAAAAATTGTAAATTTGTAAACACTTTTTGCTGGGGACCCTCTGGAACCCCATCAAGGACCCCTGGGCGTCCCTGGACCCCACTTTGAGAACCACTGACCTAGACTATTAATAACGTATCATTGGGATCTAAAAAGAACGCTGAACGGGCAGTGACAGTGGAAAAAGTACTCGCATTTAGTACTTAAGTAAAAGTATCATTACCACAATGTAGAAATACTCTGTTACAAGTAAAAGTACCAGTATTCTAAATTTGCTTGAGTAAAAGTGAGCTTGTAGATCTGCTATTTTCGATCGTTTGGGAACCACTGCCCTATAGACGACATACAGTAGGGCTACACCAAACTCTTTCCACGGTGAGTGTAGCGGCCCTGCCTGTGGACAGTGTTGCCAGATTCTGTGAGAGAAACAAGCAACCAAGGTCTAGGAAAACCAGCCCAAAAGAAGCGACTATGGACCACATGAGCACTTTAACATCAGCTATTTGAAAATAGCAGATCTACAAGCTTTAACAACTTTAACATCAGCTATTTGAAAATAGCAGATCTACAAGCTTTAACAACTTTAACATCAGCTATTTGAAAATAGCAGATCTACAAGCTCACAACGCGTCGCGATGCGACGCGTTGTGAGCTTGTAGATCTGCTATTTTCAAATAAAATCTTGCGGGGAAATCATAATAAGTAGATCTGGCAACCCTGCCTGTGGATTGCCTATAGCCCCCAGACAACACAGGGCTGCACCCATGAACACCTCGTGAAGAATGAATGCGTCCGCCATTCCCATGCTTATCAACACTCACCCACCATCACAGAGTCGGGTGTGATGGACGACAGCTATATAACACCCAATCACATCACATCGCCAGCGATCCCCTCCCCCCCTCGGCCTCCGCAGAGAGAGAAGGGTTTGCCTGGGCACCTCGGCAGAGATCTATATTCACCCACCATCAGCAGCTCATTCTTTATTCAAATGTTAGTGTAAAAAGCCACTGACGGGGATCCTACCGATCACCTCGGCTCGAGATGGAGGCACGGCGAAACGGCGGGGGGGGGCACTTTTTGCTCGTAAATCCGCTTCCCGCGCTGCTCCCCCCCCCCCCCCCCCCATAGGGATTGATGCACACACCAGCAAGCGTTTCTGTCGGCTGTCTGCAAAGTGACAGGGGGGGGAGAAAGGGGGGGGGGGAGAGGGTGTGAGGGTGTGTGGAGGAGCATTCCGTTTGTGCGTAGATCACTGGCTCTCTGAAAACCGTTCAAAGCCACATAACTGACAGCAACTCCATGAAGTTTTCATTAAGCCATTAAAGACCGAGAACGCATCTGTACGTCATTTTAAGATTTCTTTGGGCTATTTAAAAAATAGCAGATATACTATTTTTGAAAAATCGTGAAAATGTGTGCAAATCTCTGAATATGCAATCTTTTTTAAAGCAAACATTTTTTAACTCAAATCTTTGCTTCTGGGGGTCCCTCTGTGGGGGTCCCTGGAACGACATATTTTGAGATGGGGGTCCGCAGCCAAATACATATCATTTTGGGGCTCCTTGACATGAAAAAGTTTGAGGACCACTGATATTATAGCAACATAATTTTTTTCAAAAAACTGTTAGGATTTAGACGACATTTGTAGAATCCCCAGAAGCAAAAGATTTTAGTTACAAATGTTTGCCTTAAAAAAATATATATATATTCAATATATATATTCAAAAATCGTGATTTTTCAAAATAAATAGCAGATCTAAGCTCATAGTGTGGCACTCTGAGCTTGTATATCTGCTATTTTTGAATAGCCAAAGTATAACATAATGGTTAAAGTGGTAAATACAATCTAAAGATGACACAGATGCGTTCCCGGTCTTAATGGGTTAAGCCAAGAACTTTCTTAAAATGCTCCATCAAGCTGACTTGTCACCCAAACCCACCGCCGAAGAACTGAATAGAGGCTTTATTGGCTGTGGGAGGAACGAGAAGGCATTCAAAGGCACTGCATCACTCAGAGATAAACAGACAATCTGCTTTCTGCTCAGAGTGCGAGATGATTATGTTCATGGTAGTGGCTGGAGATTTCATTTATGTGAACAAATTAGGATACAAAAGTGTCTGAAATGGAAACGAATGGTCGGGAATCAAGTGTTGAATTAGTACAGTGCTGTATATGCTGTGGCGATAAGACAAAAGTTCAGGCAGCATAAATGGATCGTTAGTGGTTGATTTAAAAGTGTTCTGGGGAGAATTGTAATCCAGTAATTTGGTGAATTGACGGATTGGTTCACCTTGCCTGGCCAGTGCCGCGTGTAAAATAAAAGCTTCAACCTAAAGATCCAGCCAGTTCATTCAGCTAGTGTAGCTGTACATAATTTGAAGCAGGGGAGTTATGGGTAAGACTCTTAGCAGCGGTGGAAAAAGTACTCAAATTTTTTACTTAAAGAGGTGGTGCCATGGTTTTGCACTTTTTCTGTTTTTCATGTGTCTATGAGGTTGATAGAACTTCTTCTCTGACTATTTTGAGTTTCTTCCTGGAGGCTGAAACCTTGAGGGTCAAACGTGCCAATAGAGAAACAGCACTTTAATGACACAGTAAAAATATACCCTCCCCCTCATTATCATAACACAACAGGTGTGGGCATGAGGAGGAGGAGGGACAGGTGGGTGGTGCTAAGGTGGTGGAGGAGGTGCTAAGGTGAGAACCAGGTATATTTAATGAACTGGAGGCGTGTCCACAGAAAAACATAATTTTAACACTTTCTGTACACTTTTTTGAAAAAAATCTTCCTCCTAGTTTAACCATAATACCTGATGATTATGTTTTAGGGGGGGGGGGGACTGAAAATCACGGCACCCCGTCTTTAAGTAAAAGTATCAATGCTGCAATGTAGAAGTACTCTGTTACAAGTGAAACTCCGGAATTAAAAGTGTACTTGAGTAAAAGTTCCAAAAGTACTTAAAGTACCAAAAGTAAAAGTACTCATTATGCAGAATGTCCTAGTTTACAAGTGTTCAAAAATGTATACAAATATTTTGAAAACAGCCGAAGTAAATAGGGATGAAGTGGTTAATGCATGTTTTGTAAAAATAATCAAAATCTACAAAGTAACTAGTAACTAAAGTTTTCAAATAATAATTGAAGTTGAGTAAAAAGTACAATATTTGCCTCTGAGATGTAATCAGTGGCGGAGCGTCCGGGGAGGCCAGGGAGGCGGCCGCCTCCGGGCCCGCGACCCAGGAGGGCCCGCGCCGTTTGCCGTATTGGAAATCGGAAAAAGTCAAGTAAAATAAATGCACTTAGTTACTTTCCACCACTGACAGGGAGGAAGAAGGAATCCAAGTGAAAATCCAGCCTAAAACAGATCTTATGTGCTGGTCCAATTATCTTGCGCAGTTAAATCAACACCTACAAACATTGATAACTGCCTCCCTAAGCTGCTTTTCAACAGCTTTGCGCACATCAGATTCATTGGCTGGGTTATGGGTGAAATATACCCCCCTTTCTCTCTCAAGACAGCCTTCTTTCATCTCAGAAACAGAAAGCAGCGATCGTTCTCATCTCAGCAGGATGCCTGTAGAAACTGATTCATGATTTTATTTCAAGTGGACTTGACTGCAGCCTATGCACTGGCCTCCCCGAGAGCTCTCTAGAGAGGCTCCATCTAATACAACATTCTGCTGCTAGGCTACAGACAGATCTCCCCAGCTTTGGCTGCCCTATACTGGCTCCCTGTGTAATTGACTCATTTAGGGTTAAAGGACAACTTTGGTTTTATATTTTAGCTTGTAATTCAAGATAAAAGATGAGTGTTATTTATTTTTTCATTTACTGCTTTCTTTAGTTTTAGCAATTTCCGCGATATTTTTTTACAGTGGGCGGGGGCATTCTGTCCAGTGGCTAAATATGCCTTTTTTACACAATAAAAAAGGTCCCGTGGTCTTTGATGGCCAATTTTGAGTTATTGGGGGCTAGAAGAGCTACTGTAAATAATAATATATAAAACGCTGGGTTATTGTGTAAAAAAATACATATTTAGCCACCAGACAGAATGCCCCCGCCCACTGTAAAAAATGTTGCGTAAAATTGCTAAAACTATAGAAAGCAGTAAAAAAATAATAACACTCATCTTTTATTTTTTTTACTTTAATTACAATCTAAAACATAAACCTTTGTTGTAAAAAAAACGAAGTTGTCCTTTAACTTAAAAACCCTTCTACTTGTGTTTAAAGCAGGGGTCTTCAATGTTGTTCAGGCCAAGGACCCCTTTGCTGAGAGAGAGATAAAGCAGGGACCCCCACTACATCATGTTGCAGATTAAACTTGCTTATAGATTTCATAGATAGCTTCAACAGTGTTGTGTATCTTCATGTTTTGTGTTTACTTGAATGTCCGTGCATGGACAAATGTGTCCGTGGCAAATCTTTGATTAAAAAAGTATAAATTACTAGAGTCAGTATACAGTGGCTGACATGCCAGTCTCCAGGTCTTCTTCAGAATAGATAGGACACATATTTAATGAATGCAGAAATACCAGTGGTGCAAGTAACAAAGTACAAGTACTTTGTTACAATACTTCTATACTTTATTTGAGTTTGTAGCCTATTCATCAGAACTTTTACTTCAATACATTTAAAATATGAACATTATTATTTCACCCTTCTATCATTGGACACCTCGTTGCTCAAATCAAATCAGAATATAATTGCAAGTCTCCCATCATCCAGATATTGGATTATCCACACTGTTCATATTCACAACAGGTATTCTCATCAAGACAAGATGCCTGCTGTATGCTGGTGATGTATAAAATAGGTTTAAAGTGGTTACACTGATTTTTATGCTATTAAGAAGTTTTGCTGGGGACCCCCTGGAACCCCCTCAAGGACCCCTGGGGGTCCCCAGACTCCACTTTGAAAACCACTGGCATAGGGTGCCAGTACACCCAGAAACGCCATTCCAAAAAAATGTCTTCCATGCCAATGAATGACCTGATTTTAACTTAAACAGGATAAGAGCTGGGTTTACGAAATGTCCTTTGACATTAACACTCTAATAAAGACACTGCCAGAAAGGTATTCAAACCTTGTTAAACCAGGTACCAAACAGTAGCGGATACAGAACGTGCCTAATGACTGGGCCTTTTAAGCCTTTTAAGCTTATTATAATGACCGGTGAATGATGTTATTGAAAATTATTCTCGCTGTCTCTGATTGTCTTTAATGCTTTGAAAAGTTCAAAGCCATCAGTTCAATTTAGAAAGAAGAAGAAAGTGAAGCAGAAATTAGACATAAGTACAGAGATGGCAATGGAAATAATAGTCTTCATAATAGTCTTCATTATACGCACTGTACTGATGAATTGAGTACAATGGACCATAATGGAAACAACCCTGGGGCTCTTTGTGTTATCCCTTTAGCAAAACCTGTGACTACTGCCTGTACTGTAAAGTATTCAATCAATCAATCAAACACACACACGCACGCGTGCGTGCGTGCGTGCGTGCGTGCGTGCGTGCGTGCGTGCGTGCGTGCGTGCGTGCGTGCGTGCGTGCGTGCGTGCGTGCGTGTGTGTGTTTGATTGATTGATTGAATACTTTACAGTACAGGCAGTACTGTAAAGTACGCACGCACGCACGCACGCACGCACGCACGCACGCACGCACGCACGCACGCACGCACGCACGCACGCACGCACACACACACACACACACACACACACACACACACACACACACACACACACACACACACACACACACACACACACACACACACACACACACACACACACACACACAGGGGACTGAACATACAGACTGAACATACTGTATTGCCCCTGCTTCCCAGCCCCGGGGGGGGGGGGGGGGGGGGGGGTCACTAAGCTACCTGCTCTCTGCCATGTCCACTCCTGACATAGCTGCTGTTCTTTGTGTTTAAAGAGTAGTATTCCAACCCCCCACCCCACCCCCTGCATTGCGGGAGACACGAGTGCGAAGCGTGTACGATTTTTTTAAAGTAAGGAATTAATGAAACGACCATAAAGCAACATTAACAACACACTCTACCATCCTTCAGTGGTGGAAAACGTATTCAAATGTTTTACTTAAGTAAAAGTATCAATACTGCAATGTGGAAATAGCCTACTCTACTCCAGGATCCATTCTCTTTTGGACTCCTTCTTAGGACATGATCTGACTATAGCCTATGCCTCCTACAGACTACTTAACAGGTTACACTTGGACCATTGTTATGCAGGAGACGGCAGCTTTAGCTTTGTAAAAGGTGCTAATGGGTCAGCCAATGTATCACTGCAGTAACGCATCTATTGTTGTCGGTGCAGAATTCTTTTTTCTGGAGAATCTTGCCTTGCAGTTTGAGCAGCTAGACAGGGCAGGCCGGGTCTTTACTGACCGGGCCATGGCCTCAGTGGCCTCATGATGCTACGCCTCTGGCTGTGAGTCAACAAACCAGATTAAATCCAAATACTCCAGAGAAAGGCAAAGAAAAGCACAAGTCTGATCTCAAAGCCTCAAAGTTTGAGAAACAGGATTGCTTGGTATATCTGCACCTTAGTTTGCGCTATACAATTTTCCATTATTAAGCCTTGTTCTATAAAAACCTGAGTCAGGCAGTATATGAAAATGCTTTGTATTCAACAGGTATGTTGACGCACTAGCAGGGTAGGCCTACCCAGCGTTGCTGGGGACCGGGGTCATTAATGAATCATTATTGAATCATTATTGAATCAATAAAACAGCCGATCTACAAGCTCTACAAGCTTACAACGCGTTAAAGTAAAGTCACAGTAGAACAGTATGCTTTTCCAGTTCACTCTACCACTGCAGAAATTAGACATTTTCTTTTTAAAGTGGTTGCCAATGGTTACAGGCACGCTGGCAATACAGTGTAGATGCTTGCAAATTACTTTTCAGCCAATGGAGAACCTGTGTTCAATGTTATTATGTATTCACCAGCTCTTGTTAATACTTTTAATTTGTTAAATATTTAGAAAGCCCAGACAGACTTACTGTATAATAATAACCACGTTAAACCTGGCATCCCTATTTTGATTCATCATTATAAGCAAGAGTTTATTTTAAAGTATTGAAAATAACCACTCTACAAGCTCACAACGCGTTAAGTTGCGTTATGAGCTTGTGGATCAGCAATTTTCTTCGAGAAAAAAAAACATAGGATGAAATATGGAGATAGTTGTAAGACATCATAATAGGGTGTCATTTAATGGTAAATGGCAGATTTATATAGCACCTTTATCCAAAGCGCTTTACAATGTGCATTACATTTACCCATTCATACACCGACGGCAGAGGAAACCATGCCGTACACCAACCTGCTAATCGGTAGCAGTTAGAGGTTCAATGTCTTGCTCGAGGACACTTCGACACTAGCACCGGGAACCTTCCAGTTCCCAAGTGGGCGCTCTGCCTCCTGAGCCACTGCTCAGGAGGTATGAGTGTGTGTGGATGTGTGGATGTCTGAGAATGTGTCACGTTTGAAGGTAAAGAGCTGGAGCCTCATTTGCGCTGGACTTGTGTGAAGGATGAAGGCATCTGGATTGGAAGAATGGGCTGGACAGACTTCTGCGTGTCCGGGGAAGCTGTCTGGAGTGACTTGGGGAGGAGCTGGTTCCGTTTTATGATCCGCAGGGCCTGTTGTGTGTTCCCATTCTGCAGCTCTATATAGGCTCCCAGTAGGATGGCTTCGGGAGGAATCTCCTTTGGGTTCACCATGGAGGCAGCCAGGTGCAGGTACTCGCGAGCCTTCTCGTACTCACTTCTCAAACAGTACGCACTGCCCAGGTTGAAGAGCATCACGGCTCGGGCCGAGCTCACACTGCTGGGGTAACACAGAGGAGTCTGCTTCCCTGAAGACTCAACAGGCTCGTCCCCTTTGTCCCATCCTTGGACCCGTTCGCTGGTCAGTGTCACGTCGGTGACGTTCTCAGGGTTGAGTTGGGCGATGGCCTCTGAGATCCTGTCCAGAGAAATGAGTGCCTCTGCGGCATAAAGGTGACCCAGAAACTTGAGGGACCCTGGGACATTAGTTTGTTGATGGAGCTTTACTGCATGGTTTAGGGCCATGAGGTTATCTCCCAATGCTAAAGCCACGTAGGCACTACAGGCCAGTACGGAACACCTGAGGTTCTCGACTTCTTGTCGTCTAAGAAGTGATGACTGGGCTGCAGACAGGAACTTATCAGCCTCCTGGTCTTTTCCAATGCAAGCTTTGCTGTACTCTCTGCCACTCTCCGTGCTCCTAGATCGTCTGGAACCTTTGGAGCCGTTCTCAGTCTCTATTTCCTGCCGTTGGTGTTCGGGAAGGAGAAGTAGAGCATTCCTCAGACAGATAGCGGCAAACTCCATGCTCGCCACTGGAATGGCTGCTGACTGGCCTTCACTATAAGTCATATTCTGGGTTGACTGTGAGGCCAGGGTGATATTACAATGGTAGACCTGCCTGACAACTTTGCCTTTTTTACTTGGCAGACCCTTGCTCTCTTGCCCTGAACCCCCCTTATTCGCGGCAATGCAGCACTCTGCCATCCGTAACCACAGTCGAGGGTTGGAGTGGTAAACCTGTATAGCCTCCATTAGACACTCAAATGCTGCCAGGGGCCTTCCGATATGTAGTAGCTGAATGCCACAATTATATAGCAGCTCATATCGCTTGTTGGTCAGTAGGGCACGCATAGGGATACCTGCGAAAGTCTCAGACTGCTCATTGCTGCCGCTCACCCCTAGCTGTGCACAAGTGTGGTCATTCTCTTTCAGGGCTTTCTTGAAGTAGAAAATGCCTAGATTGTGTTTTCCCATTGCAAAGTGTATGCAGCCCAGATTGTTCCAGAACATACATCGCACAGATTCACCTGTCGCCATGGCCCCAGGATGGTCTGCAATGTTGGAGCTGTTGAGTAGCGTCACAGCTTTTCTATAGTTTCCCCTCAGGTACTCAAAGTAACTCTTCAGGAAGAGAGAGGTTGCAGAATTCCCTGCTGTGTTCATCACATATCTGATCTCCCGTTTACATTCCTTTGACGATTTCATCTGAATGTAGGCTCGCGCTTTATAGTGGTGTATCTTTGATTTGACTGCCTCCATAACAGCCATACACTCTTCCTTCTGGTTTGTTCCATCTTTGTTTGATACGTTGCTCTCTCCTTTGTCGTTTTTGTTGTTTCCGTGTACAGTGAGTTTCTCCAGCTCGGCCAAGTGACGGAGAGCCTCCTCTGGCTGGAATGTTAGCAGGTACAGATCCACCAGCAGGAGACAAACCGCCTGAGCAAACTTAAATGGTTCCATAAACTGGTCCAGTTGTTCTCCAATGGAAATGGCCTCAGAGTACTGCCGCGTGTAATAATGAATAATGGCTTGATTAAAGTTCAGAAAACTGTTTTCCATGTCATCTAAACCGTCAGTGTCTTCGACTAACATGGTGCAAACCTGGTTCTTAATTGCCACAAGACTCTGCTTCAAAGTCCATGTGGTACTTTGGCCGCTTTTGTAAAACTCTGCGATAGCTTTGTTCATTGCGATCTTGTGGTCCTCTCTGTTGAGTTCCTGCAGGGTTTCAAGGTGTTTCAGAGACTCCTCATATCTCCCAGCTGCGAATGCTTCGAATGCACTTGTAGCCATTTCCGCCTCTTGGTCTGACATTCTGGGGGAGGAGTTACCGTGCTTTGCCTCGTTCTGTTCTGTATTGTCAGTCATTTCTGGGTCCTTCATAATGATACCTAGGAGCGAGGCAATCGTAAATCGTACGGACCTGTGAGGCAGTAAAGTACTGTCCCCGAAGAAACAGTATGTGCTGGCTGTGACGTCATAAGTGTAATGATATAATATAACGTCACTGTGATGTCATATTTACCTTTGCCTTGTATTGCTGTACACAACAGTACTTTTTCTTACTCTTTACCTTTAACTTTGTAACCTTAACTGCTGTGGGCAACTGATTTCCTCAGTGGGATAATAAAGGTCTATTCAAGTACTGATTTCCAAATATGGAGTTCTGTATTATAGTGAAAATAGACGATCTACAAGCTTACAATGTGTCATGATGCAAGCGTTGTGAGCTTGTTCCATTTTCACTATTACTGATATGGTTTAAACATTTCTAGAACATCTTTGAATTTATTTTGAAATTTTTAATACAGCATTGCAATGATAAAAAATATATCTTCTTTTGAATACTTAAGTATATAAAAGCAAGTACTCCAGTACTTTAACTCAAGCACACATTTGACTGAGGAACTTTCACTTTGCTGAGTAATGTTTGACAAGGAGTATAGCCTATTTATACTTTGACTAAAGCTACTACTGCAGTTATAGTACTCTGTCCACCACTGGCCATCAGTGTGTGAATGGATTAATGTAAATCTCTTTGGATAAAGTCACTATCCACACGTTTCCTAGGGCATTGTGGGCATCACTTCCTGTCGATTTGATCAGGTATCAGGGATCAAAATGTGTGAATAGAAATGCACCATTTTCCATTCTCATAGGTCAGGGGTCTACAACAGGGGGTCCGTGACCCCTAGAGGGTCCTCAGAGTTACTACAGGGGGGCCACCAAATCTTTGTGTGATATGATTTTTTTTCTTTTTTACATTAACCACTTAAACCCTAGCATCCCTATTCTGAGGAGAACTTTAGCCAAAAATAGCAGATCTACAAGCTCACAGCGCCTCGCGCTGCGAGGCGTTGTGAGCTTGTAGATCGGCTATTTTTGGCAAAGAGGTTTGGTGTAGAAGGAAAGAGCAGACCAAGTAAAAATAAATAAAGAAAATCTGAAACGCAACTTTATACAATATAGAGGGGGTCCCTGCTTCGTCTCTCTCTCAGCTAGGGGGTCCTTGGCCTGAAAACCTTGAAGACCCTTGTCATAGGTGATCGACAAGCCTTCTTTTTCCACAAATCTTTATTTATAACAGTCATGAATACAATACAATACACAAACAACAAACACAAACAAAGAAGTTATTAATACAACAATACAACAAGATGAGATCAGAGCCAGGGGGATTTACTAACAGAAAACATTAAAGAGTGAACACAAAAGGACAGTTCTAGCAGCTTTCTTACTTTTAGAGTCATACATTGTTTTAATGTACTGCTTGGCTTCAATCTGAAATGAAAGAAGATTTGGAATGACTACATTTTGATTTATGTATATGAAATGTAGCTAGAATAATGATCAAATTAATAATGAATACCTCATTTTTCTTATTTTTACTATTATTATTGAAGCCAATCTGCACATTTTTGCCAGTAAAGACAAAAGTCAGAATCAACATTATCAACAATATACCGAGAATATAGGCCTACATCATGTGATAGACAAGTTTAGTTTAGTTTAGTTTAGTTTATTAGCACATTGTTATACAAAACATATACTGTAGAAACAATACATTAAATGACAAGTTGCTGTGCAAGGAATTTAGAATCCTTTCCTTCATGGGAGAAGTCATTAAACAACAGGATTAAAAGTTCAACAAGAACAATTCAAAATAACACAAGTTTCCAAGGGGAGCAGTGGTGCAAATAAAGAAATAAAAACACAAAAAACTGCTCAAAAGACAAAAAGAAAAACTGCTTTTTTTTTTGACAAGCCATCGACTGTCAACTGTGTGGTGGGAGGGTGACGTCACCGTCGTCCTGCTCCACGCTCCCGCCCAGCAGCAGCAGCCAGCGCGAGCCTCACTCGCGATTGGCCGACGGCGAGTGGAGACGTAGGCGTCCGCGCGGGCCAATCACGGGGCACGTTCGCCACGTCGCTCCAACATGGCGGCTCTCTGACTTGTGTTTCGCTACTACTCGGAGGAGGAGGGAGCTGAGGCGTAAATAAACATAAAACACTCGTTCTTCCGCACCGACACGCGGCGTAAAGGACAGCAGAGACAGACAGGGTTGTTGAGCCGCCCCTTGGGACTCCGTCATGTCGACGGACGGCGGCAAGAAGCAGTTCTGGAAGCGGAACACAGCCAAGGTTCCCGGCAGGTCAGTGTGTTGTTGACGTGTTCCGTTAGCATTAGCCTCCCGTTAGCTTCCTGTGGGACTGCCTCTTTCTCTGGTGTTTCGGCCCGGGAGGGCGTGGCTAACCGTAAACCTCACCAGAACTATCTATGCCTAAACCTCTAAACCTCAAAACCACGCCCACCTGGTCGAAACACCGCGAAAAGAGAGAGTCCGGTTAGCTCCCCCCCCCTCTCTCTCTCTCTCTGGTTCTGTTAGCATTAGTTAGCCGTTAGCTCCTCTCTCTCTCTCTCTCTCTCTCCCTGGTTCTGCTGGGGAAACGCAGCCAACTTTTCCTCCCTCTCTCCGCGTTCCATCACAACACCACACCCTGTATCATGTCTGTTAATAACTCCAGGTAGTGAACATACAGAGACCAGACACAGTCTATGTTTACATTCCTCCCAGCGGGAAGCTAACTGGCTCAAAACGCTAAACTTGGATGCCTGTAGCTCAGGGTGCTGCTAAGTGGATCCAAACTACTTCAGAAACGTAAACGAAGTCCACAACACCAGAGTCGGCTCCACTGATCATGTTCAACCCAGATTTGGCACAAACAAGGGAATGAACTCTTTCTCATGCTATGCAACAAAACTGTGGAATGCCCTACCCAAAGGAGTAAAGGAGTGTAAAGCCCTACTCACTTTCAAAACTGCCCTAAAAGAACACCTTCAGGAGGAGGCTGCCACTCCGAACTGGCCCCTGTCTAAGTCTTAACATACCCCCCCCCCCCCCCTCCTAAAACTGTCTATTGTACATATTTCTTATTTTTCATACCAGTAACCTGTAAGCTGATTGAATGACGTTCTGCATAGTAATAATAATAATCTTTATTTGTATTATAGCACCTTTTTAAAAACAAGTTTACAAAGTGCTTCACAACACAACCCACAACAGACAGTGTGGGGAAAGCGAAACAAAAAACAGAAAAACAAGACACAGACAGTTCAATTAGAAACAAATACTACAGCAAGAAAGCAGAAAACAAACGGACAACAATAGATGCCATACAATGGAGTCCTCAGATGGGTATAGTGCTCTAGTTAAAGGCCATTCTAAAAAAAGTGGGTCTTTTAGACGAGTTTTAAAATTGGCCAGTGAGGTAGCTTGTCTAACTTCCAGAGGAAGATTATTCCATAAAAGTGGAGCCCTAACAGCAAAATGCTCTAGTAGTGTATATGTGTATGTCTTCTTAAATGTCATCATGATTTAAGTGCGTGGGAATCTCATTTTAAATAAGCCTTTTTGCTTTTATGAGCGATCCAGTTTAGAGGACCTTGTATTGACAATTGTACTTCCATGTACTGTTTCCATGTCTTTTCTAAATAAAGTAATCAATCAATCAATCCCTATAGCTCAGGATGCTCACTGGATCCCTATAGCTCAGGATGCTCACTGGATCCCTATAGCTCAGGATGCTCACTGGATCCCTGTAGCTCAGGATGCTCACTGGATCCCTATAGCTCAGGATGCTCACTGGATCCCTATAGCTCAGGGTGCTAACTGGATCCCTATAGCTCAGGATGCTCACTGGATCCCTATAGCTCAGGATGCTCACTGGATCCCTATAGCTCAGGATGCTCACTGGATCCCTATAGCTCAGGGTGCTAACTGGATCCCTGTAGCTCAGGATGCTCACTGGATCCCTATAGCTCAGGATGCTCACTGGATCCCTATAGCTCGGGGTGTGAACAGTCAGTTGGCGTTAATGACAGCAGCTCAACTGTCATTCTTGTTGTCATTGCATGTCATTAAACCGGCATGACGGTGTTTATGTAGTCACCGCGCTTGTCATATGGTGTAACACGATGGTGTTGTAACAGTGTAATAGCAGTGATTCATTCAGCTGGTGTTGTCTTATGGTGTTTGATTGAGTACTTTATTAACAGTTTACAAAAAAAGTACAGATTTATATAAAAAAATGTTGCTAAAAGGATAACCCGAAAAGGCCTATGGCTTATTTCCATTGAGTTCCTGTGTATTACATTATTGAATACCTATTCAATAATTGAATACACAATTAAAGAGTGATAACTATTGTTGTTGTTGCAGTGTTGTTTTGTCCAGTAGTTTGAGTGTTGAATGTTTAACACATTGAATGCCAGAGTTATTTCAGATTTTTTAGCTGTTTTATGCCAGAGGTTTTTCATTGAGAAAAAAAAAGTACTCAGGAGCCGAGATACAGAATTTTTAAGTTTTAAGTTAACAAGGAAGTGGATGGGAGTTTAAAAATTCAAATAATCATATCTCCTTGGTCTTTGGGTCAAATGTAAAAAGTGATGGATTCAAAAGAACGCAAAGAACGCATAGATGCGTTCTTGGCATTCAATGGACCACAATGGAAACAAGCCGTTGGCTTTTTGTGTCATACATTTGGCGTGTTTTAACTCGTACTGACTGTACCTTTTTTTTTAATTATTGTCAATAAAAACAAAGTAACATCAGATCACACAAAGATTTGGCGGCCCCCCTGTAGTGACTCTGAGGACCCCCTAGGGGTCCCGGACCCCCTGTTGAAGGCTCCTGTCTTAGGGTATGATATTACATTAAACCCTATGAGAAATGATCAAAAGGAGACCACATACAGTAGTTCCTGCTTTTAAAAGGCGCTGATCAGTGCACTTTTTCTGGCTGAGCAGGGCGTTTTCAAAAGTTGAGAATAGTTGAACTTTTTGAGAAATGTACTTATGACCCGGGCTGACCAATCATGACTGTAGACAAACGCAGAGCTGCTTTTCCAAGCTGATGGTCTCTCTATTATGGATGTATTGCTTTCTATGCCATGGAGGAACCCACACCACACTACCGTGTGTTGGTAGTGTGGTGTGGTGTTGTTGCAGGCGAAGCAGCAAGCTACCATTGAGTTGACTCTGAATGTGATCCTCTTTCTCCTCTTCCTCTTGTCTGTCCACAGCATCCAACATGTGTACGGTGCTCAGCATCCACCCTTCGACCCCCTTCTCCATGCAAAGTAAGTCACATTTAAACTCTGTATTTTCATCCTCTTGACCAGGTGTGGGCAACTTTGATGATGGAGAGGGACTCACTCCAGTCCAGAGGGCCACATTGCATTACTGTCGGGCCGTTCCATGTCACACAAAAGTAGCACAAATGGCAGATCTACAAGCTCAAAAAGCATCGCAGTGCGACACGTTTTGAGCTTGTAGATCGGCTATTTTTGCTATTTTTGAATTGGCATTCGGATGTTATTTTTGCTCTTTTGTAATTGGAATCCTGAAAAATAACATTTTGATTTAATTTCAAATGCATTTAGTTCTACTTATGTTAACTTTATGAACTTGTATATATACTCGGATATAAAAAAGACAGTAGAATGTTAATACTGTCATTAAGCTACTATAATATTGACTGAATTAATTAAAGTGGGTCATGTTTGCATGTTTGGAATCGTAACAGCTGAAATCAATAATATATCACTATTCTGATATTAACCTGCGGGCCTCATTAAGTGAAGGTGGGGGCCACATGTGGCCCCCGGGGCCGCCAGTTGCCCATGTATGCTCTTGACAGTGCATTTGGAGCTTCCTCCATTCTAGTGGGTCAGTAGGTTGCTTTTTGTATACATATTTCCTCTAATTTCTGAAATTAGCTGAACACTAGTAAGTGTCTGAGCTATGGCTTGTAATTGTGCAGCAGTCTCCATTTAATTGTTAATTTAATAATCCCTCTGGCACAAATGATCTCTTAAAGGGTAAGACCACTTTGGTAGAGGTTTGGGTTGTGTAGTTACCTTGCCATGATGTAACTCCAAAGGTGGGCAAGAAATCTAAAATAATTGCTCCATTGATTAGAAATTGATAATTCAAAATATGCTCCTCATTGACTTACATTGTACGGTAAAACAGCTCTCAAAGTCACTCTTTTAGCACATAAATGAACCCAAACATAGCTGATTCAGACAATATAGAGCATCACCACCAAACCCAGTACTGTTTGTTTTTTTATTAAAAATTTCAACTTCCTGTTGATTTTACTATTTGAAGATCCGGATCCGCCGATCCAGTCCGGGTTTTCTACTTATTAAAAATGGCAAAATCAACAGGAAGTTGACATTTTTATTAAAAAAAAAACAGTAGTGGGTTTGGTGATGTTCTATATTGTCTGAATCAGCTTTGTTTGCGTTCGCTTTTGTGCTAAAAGAGTGACTTTGAGAGCTGTTTCAGCGTACAATGTAAGTCAATGAGGAGCATATTTTGAATTATCAATTTCTAATCAATGGAGCAATTATTTTTTATTTCTTGTCCACCTTTGGAGTTACATCATGGCAAGGTAACTACACAACCCAAACCTCTACCAAAGTGGTCTTACCCTTTAAGCACCTTGTTTGGTCTATCAGTGCTTAGTTGCTCTGCCTGGAGACTAAATATCTCCCTCGACGGATGATTCTACTATGGCTGAGTTGACAATGGCCTTTTAGTACCTTTTATGTATGGTCTGTTAAAATGTGGTTCTCACAAGGCCTAAAGCTGCTCCATTGTATTGCATTACACTTTCAGTTCTGTGTTATGAGGCCTGTACTGTTCTGATAAAGGAACTGAACCTTCCTGAAAATCCACTTAATTGATGTCTAAGCAGAATGCTTTAAGGAAATGAAGCCTGCTGTTCTTGGGTTAGGTTTTATTTTCACTTTGGATAGGCTATTGTAATAATCACGGCCCCAGCAAGCAGCCAGTCATCACCCATTCCCTACCTGTGGGCCACAAGGGTATTGCAAGTGGGCGCCCAAATAATTGGCACAAAATGTTTTACTTAAGTAAAAGTATCAATACTGCAATGTAGAGGTAGCCTACTCTGTTACAAGTAAAAGTCCAGAATTCAAAATTTACTTGAGTAAAAGTACAAAAGTAATGGTATCAAAATGTACTTAAAGTATCAAAAGTAAAAGTACTACAATGTTTGAAAATAGCAGATCTATAAGCTCACAACGCTTCGCATCACGACGAGTTGTGAGCTTGTAGATCGGCTATTTTCAACAGCCTATGTATAAAACAGAGCTAAAGTGGTTAATGTGTGTTTTATAATGTAATCATTTATATCTGAAAAGTAACTAGTAACTAAAATTTTCAAATAATTGCAGTGGAGTAAAAGTACAATATTTGCCTCTGAGATGTAGTGGAGTAGAAGTAAAAGTATTGGAAAGTACAAATACCTCAAACGTTTACTTAAGTACAGTACTTAAGTAAATGTACTTAGTTACCTTCCACCACTGACCGTGTCATGTTAAGTGGTCAGATGGGTGGTCCGTGAACGCTTTTCAATATTTTCAAGTGGGCCTTGATCCAGAAAAAGTTGGGGAACCGCTGTTATTGCCTGGGTCCAGAGTCCAGACCATAGACTCTGCCCAATCCACTGAGAGGACTGCTTCTCTGCTCTGGCATTATGTTTTGAAGCTGCAGTTTTCCCGGTTGCAAAAAGTGATTCTCCAATGAGCGCCAGGGGTTAACCCATTAAGACCGGGAAAGCGTGTGTGTGTCATTTTTAGAGTTCTTTGGCTATATATAAAAATGGCAGATATATAGACTCATAGCGTAGCACCGAGTGCCACGCTAGGAGCTTGTAGATCTGCTATTTTAGACAAATTGTGATTTTTTAAACATTTTATATTTGAATATATATATTTTTTAAAGCAAACATTTGTAACTCAAATCGTTGCTTCTGGGGATTCTACAAATATCTTCTAAATCGTGAAAAAACGTATGTTGCTATAATCAATCAGCGGTTCTCAAACATTTTTCATGTCAAGGACCACCCACAATTATATGTATTTGGCCGTGGACCCCCAACTCAAAATATGTTGTTCCAGGGACCCCCAGAAGCAAAGATTTGAGTAAAACATTTTCACTTTAAAAAAATATACATATTCAAAGATTTGCACAAATTTTCAAGATTTTTCAAAAATATAAAAAATAAAAATGAGCCTGTATATCTGCTATTTTTGAATAGCCAAATAAATCTAAAAATGACACACAGATGCGTTCCAGCTCTAAATGGGTTAAGGTGGGTCAAACGATCAGCCAAGTCAGCGCCACGGGCCATTGTCAAGCTGTGTGCAGGATGTGTCTCGACTGGCGAGGAGTAATAACAACTAATGGTGGGAAAAAAATATAGTTTTTCTACAGAATCACTCAGTGCAGTTCACTAAAAGGTTTCGTTCAAATGATTCGTTCACCAGTTTGTTCAGTGTTCAGTGCTGAACTGAAACACGGACAGTTCACTGACTGGATCAAATCAGTGCAACACGTACAGGTGACCGTCCCTTCAGGCTGTGGGATCTAAAGGCACTGGCATTGCCCTGTGCACTCAAAATGTGCCTCATATTTCAATAATGTAAACATGTTTATTTATTTGATTGATGAATGGCCCAAACTCCACAGTTTACCGAGAGCACCAGGTATGATGTCAAGTGATTTGGTTTGGGAAAATGAAAATCTAATCCTCTCGGTAACCAGAAGACTCGCCCCAAAACACACTCGTCCCCATTTTTTTCGCAGACTGCTCTCCCCAAGCGGTTCTTGTAGTCTTGTATTTGTTTTACTGAGGTTAAGGTTAGGAATAAGTTTAGGTTTAGACATAGTTTTACTGAGGTTACGTTTAGGAATAAGGTTAGGTTTAGACATAGTTTTACTGAGGTTAAGGTTAGGAATAAGGTTAGGTTTAGACATAGTTTTACTGAGGTTAAGGTTATGAATAAGGTTAGGTTTAGTCATAGTTTTACTGAGATTACGTTTAGGAATAAGGTTAGGTTTAGACATAGTTTTACTGAGGTTACGTTTAGGAATAAGGTTAGGTTTAGACATCGTTTTACTGAGGTTAAGGTTAGGAATAAGGTTAGGTTTAGACATAGTTTTACTGAGGTTAAGGTTAGGAATAAGGTTAGGTTTAGACATAGTTTTACTGAGGTTAAGGTTAGGAATAAGGTTAGGTTTAGACATAGTTTTACTGAGGTTAAGGTTAGGAATAAGGTTAGGTTTAGACATAGTTTTACTGAGGTTACGTTTAGGAATAAGGTTAGGTTTAGGCATAGTTTTACTGAGGTTACGTTTAGGAATAAGGTTAGGTTTAGTCATAGTTTTACTGAGGTTAAGGTTAGGAATAAGGTTAGGTTTAGACATAGTTATACTGAGGTTACGTTTAGGAATAAGGTTAGGTTTAGACATAGTTTTACTGAGGTTACGTTTAGGAATAAGGTTAGGTTTAGTCATAGTTTTACTGAGGTTAAGGTTAGGAATAAGGTTAGGTTTAGACATAGTTTTACTGAGGTTACGTTTAGGAATAAGGTTAGGTTTAGACATAGTTTTACTGAGGTTACGTTTAGGAATAAGGTTAGGTTTAGGCATAGTTTTACTGAGGTTACGTTTAGGAATAAGGTTAGGTTTAGACATAGTTTTACTGAGGTTACGTTTAGGAATACCTGGTGGCGACTGTTCCGAGGTCGCCGGATTTGACCCAGGGTGAGCGTCTTTCGTGGCGAGCGTTCTTCTATTCATCCTCTCCCCCTTGGAAATCACTGAGGGTGGAGGCAATGTCTGACATTGTCAGCATTCAGTCCTCAGTCTGATATCAGGCTATGCTGGGAGATGAGACGAGGTCAGAGTTATAAAGTGATTGTATTGCTCTTCGTTTGTTTACATAGGTATCGTATATCAGCCGTGTGTGTGTGTGTGTGTGTGTGACTGCGTGTGGAAGGACATCTTCCTCTTTATACTGCTTATAAAATGACGTTATAAAATGTTTCTGCCGACGCACCCAGACTGTTAGAAACAGAGCCTTCTCTATGTCATGGGTTCCCAAACTTTTCAGCCCGCGACCCCAAAATAATGCGGGAATTGACTCGCGACACCACCTAAACCTGGAGGTCATTTATGCATATAATCTAGCACGTTCGGTGCACATTTGTAATGTATTAAAATGGTAAAATATACTATTTGTAATCATTTTTAGATTGTATTTCATCCATTCTGTTGAATTTAACTTCGGGAACCACTCACCTGTAAACATGTGATGTGAGATCATGTGACAAATAAAGCTGATTCTAATTCTAATCAATTAGAATAACTTTCTTTATTGCTCCAGACGTTTTGGCTATCCAACCTTCATCAGTGTCACAAATTACAGTCTTAACACATTGACTGCCAGAGTTTATTCATAATGTACTCACCCCCTGTGCCAGCAATTTGCGTGTTTTTTAATTTTTCAATTTTTCATTCAAATAAATTCTCTGATTGTGGTGTTAAGCACATACGACAGTTCCACCAGTAGAGAGCAGCAAATCCACACATTGATCACCTCGCTCGCCCCCTCCCAAACAGGCCTACGTCATATCCTGTCATTCACCGGATGTTATGTTTTCGACAATCCCTGATCCGCTGATCGGCCTGAAAACGATGTGATACACTACGACGATGACTGTTAGTCACCCGGACCAAAGAAAATAGAAGTTTAGCTGTCCGTTCGTTTTTTATACCGTGTGAAAAAACGTGTTTTTCCCTATTCTGGCTGAAAATGACCGGAGAAAAACAATGTGACCCGGCTCCGGGTGAGTGTGACGTAAGTGGAAAACGAAAGTGTTGATGAGAAATAAACAGAGCCGTGCAATCACAGATTAAACAATGAAAATTCAAAAGAACGCATCAATGCGTTCTTTTGAATTGCTGGCATGCAAGCGATGGATTTGAAAGAACTTATCAATGCGATCTTGGCAATCAATGTGTTAAACACTGTCCAGTTGTCGATTCATATTATATTTTGAATCGGAAATGGTGCACACAATGCAGGTAATGTCAGAACTGGTCAATACTCTTACATTCACAACATGACGGCACTTGCCTCCTATTGTGAAGAATATACATTTATTTCAGGTACTCTCAGAGTTTAACAGACTTTGGACAGGTTGACAACCATAAACTATTGCAGAGTTACCAATTATTTTACCGTGGGTTACACCTTCTGATTGTTGTACTTGAATGTTGTCAAACATGAAATGATGACTCATGTAGCCTACTGGACCGGTATATTAATCCCTCTAGTGTTTCAGCAGCGTGAGCGTCGATACATCATCGACACTCCTCCGGGCAGGTTGGCGATAGGCTGCAGGGTAAAGATACAAAGGATACGTCAGTGATGTCACCGTCATCATGCGGAAGTGTCTCAGACTCGTGGAGTCCATAACCATTTAATTGTCTCCGCCAGGCCGAAAGGCATGGCGAGAGAGTATGTTTTACCCTCCGTCCGTCCGTGTGTGTGTCCGTGTGTGTGTCCGTCCTGTCCGTGTGTTACCACCAAATGTCCGGAAACCGTTGGCCCGTTCGCTGCGAAACTGTGCACACACACTCCCTGGATGCCAATTCAGAATCTCTGCCTCAATTTTTTCACATGGGCCTGTTATAGCGCCACCTGGAGGCCGATTTGTGCAAAACCAATTTTTTTACATTACTCCTACAGATTTTATCCAAACGTCATGCAAATCGGTACACATTATCACTATAGTCATGTGATCAACACGGATCTGTCCGATTTCCCATATTCCATCCTCATTGGCTAAGGTTTGCTTCCAAAATTTGCAGGATTGGTCCGTTTTGAACAAAACGCCTCAAATCATGAACGCAGCTTACGATTTCCGTGAAATTTCACAAACACATTCCCACTAGGCCAAGGAAGAAATGCCACCCTTTTCACATTGGCCTATTATAGCGCCACCAGGAGGCCACAATAACGTGCCTGACCTGGCGGAGACCTATAGTTTACAGTCTTTTCGCTGACATTGAAGACCACCATCACATTATAAATCATAGAGCGGTAGCCACATCCACTAATTTAACCCTTTAAGACCGGGAACGCATCTGTGTGTCATTTTTAGATTTGCTTGGCTATTAAAAAATAGCAGATCTACAAGCTCATAGCGCGGCACCGAGTGCCGCACTATGAGCTTGTAGATCTGCTATTTGTGCAACTCTTTGAATATATATATTTTTAAAGCATCATTTGTAAGTCAAATCTTTGCTTCTGGGGGGATTCTACAAAGGTGTTTCAAACTGTTTTTTGAAAAAAACCTTTTCATGTCAAGGACCCCCAAAATTATATGTATTTGGCCTCGGACCCCCATTTCAAAATATGTTGTTCCAGGGACCCCCAGAAGCAAAGATTTGAGTAAAACAATTTCGCCTTAAAATATATATATATATTCATGGATTTGCAAAAAAAAAAATCATGATTTAAAAAAAATTGCAGATCTACAAGCTCACTCGGTGCCGCACTATGAGCTTGTAGATCTGCTATTTTTGAATAGCCAAAGAAATCAAAAAATGACACAGATTCTTTCCCGTTCTAAATGGGTTAATACATGTTTTTTTACAATCGATTACACATTTCCCCCCAAAGTCGACGATTATTCAAAGCTTGTTTTTGTATTTGACAGCCCTGTTAGTCGCTGCATACATCCCTATCGGTAAACATGAATTGCTAGTTTAATTTAGGACAATTAATTGTATATTATATACACACTTACACGGTGAAATACTTAATTTATCCATTTGTAACTCAGAAAGTGTACAAATGGAACATTTGTTCCAGTTGTACTGCACACGCAGGGTTGCATTAACACTGGCAATGTTACAGTGTAGTAGTGTTAATTAAAGTATTGGGGGTTAAGTTAAAGGGATATTTCACTTTCAAATTATTTTTTTGTCATTTTATCGTCTACTCAGGCCTTTGTGAACCCCCCAGACAGTTTATAAGTTGCTTGATTCATTATTTAGATATTCATTTTATCAGTCACGCCCCCTTCCTATACAAACCCATTGTAACTTCAAACTCCATTTTAACCATCTTATATTCATCAAAAACACCCGTCCTTGGTTCTGGTGACTCACCCTGCCCTCCTAATGCGTGAAAACATGTAATTTTTCCGATTACATTTTTCATTTAAAATTTTTATTGTATTTTATTTTTTTCATTTTCCAAAAACAATATTAAAAATAAATGAAAAAAATAATTGAGTACCCCTTTAAGTACCCCTGAGCAAGGCACTTAACCTTCAAACTGATCTCACTGTGCTCACTCTGAGCAAGCCACTGCTGGGTTAACCCATTAAGACCGGGAACGCATCTGTGTCACTTTTAAGACTTATTTGGCTATTCAAAAATAGCAGATCTACAAGCTCCGAGTGCCGCGCTATGAGCTTGTAGATCTGCTATTTTTTGGGGAGGGAAAATCGTGAAAAATTAGGCAAACCTTTGAATATATATATATTTTTAAAGCAAACATTTGTAACTCAAATCTTTGCTTTTGTGGGGGTCCCTGGAACAACATATTTTGAGATGGGGGACGGTGGACAAAATACATTGACATGGAAAAAGTTTGAGAACCACTGACTGGTATATAGCAACATGCGTTTAAAAAAATAAAGAAAAGAGTTAGGATCTAGAAGACATTTGTAGAATCCTCTAGAAGCAAATATTTGAGTTACAAATGTTTGCTTAAATAAAAAAAAATATGTATACATATTCAAACAAAATATTTGCACAATGTTTAAAAAAAAAAAAGCAGATCTACAAGCTCATAGCGCGGCACCGAGTGCCGCGCTATGAGCTTGTAGATCTGCTATTTTTGAATAGCCAAAGACATCTAAAGTGGCACTGATGCTGTGTCCCGGTCTTAAAGGGTTAATGCCGAGAAGTAATGACCCCTGGGGGATCCACTACAGATCCTGCTATTGCAACACTTCATTGTCTGATGACTCTCATGATTGGAGACCCGTGCACTATGATGGATGACTGTACTTTGCCCGGCTGTCTGACTCTTCATTGAATATTATGCTACCTGAAAATGTGAGCCAGGCCTTATCATCACCCGTCATCAGTGTCTTGACCTCATTTATGCTCTTGTGGCTAAAAATGGAAGCAAATCACAGGCATTGATATAGATCACACATGGGCAACTGGCGGCCTGGGGGGCCACATGCGGCCCCCACCTTCACGTATTGCGGCCCGCAGGTTAATATCAGAATACTGATATTTTATTGATTTCAGCTGTTACAATTCCAAACATGCAAACATGACCCGCTTTAATTACTTCAGTCTATATTAGTAGCTTAATGACTAGTATTAAAATTCTATTGTCTTTTTTTTTATGTCCAGTGTATTTGTATTTAAGTTCATAAATTTAACATAAATATAACTAAATGCATTTGAAATGAAAGAACATTTTTACTTTTCAGGATTCCAATTCAAAAATAGGTAAAATAGCAGATCTACAAGCTCAAAACGCGTCGCAATGCGACGCGTTTTGAGCTTGTAGATCGGCTATTTGCTACTTTTGTGTGACATAGAATGTGGAAGTACGGCATTTATTTACTATAAATACGAAGATAAGAGGTGTCTGTCCGACAGTATATGCCATGTGGCCCTCTGGAGTGAGTGTGGAAATATAGTGGCCCTCTACATCAACAAAGTTGCATCAGCCCTGATATAGTTGGTCCCTCCATTGCTACTGTAACATTCTCCATTCGCAGGTTTTGAAATTGGGTTCTGTGGCCCCCAGGGAGGCCAAGTGGAAACGAGGAAAATGAATTAATAACTAAAACAAATATAAGTTATATCATTATAAGATGATTGTGCAAGTTTCTTTAACCACTTCAACCTGCTGTCCCTATTTTGGGTATGTCATTATTATTGTCTAGGCTTTTCAAATAGTGAAAATAGCAGATCTACAAGCTCACAATGCATCACATTGTGAGCTTGTAGATCTACTATTTTGTTTTATGTAAAAGAAACTTTTTTGGGGGGCTGTAACCGTGAGTGGGTTATTGCTATTTGGGGGTTCTTGGCATGGAAAAGTGGGAAACCCCTGAACATTGCTACTGCAACAGGAGCATTAGTGCTAGCCTAATCTCTCAAGAACAGATTCTGCTCTCCGCTTGAATCTGTCAGGGGGGGGTTCGTCATAACGTGTACGCACTGGCCTACAAGTGGGCGTGCCTTCACATCAGGAAGCAGGCCGCACTTTACCCAATCAAATGTAGTGGGCGGGATTTACTGTTGCTCTCGCTTCCCACTGAAAACAACCACCGAAACTTATTTAACAATAGCGTCCTCGGAGCAGACAAAACCACGGAAAGATATTCACATTTTAACTTTTAGCTCTATCATTATAGAAACAAGTGGGCTTATAACCAAAACGATCCATGTTCTCTGGGAGAAATGGTGTTAGTGTTCCGTGTAGAAATATTGTTAGTGGGAATTAAAACGTAGTCGCACCACCGGAAGTGGAGCGCTGAGGGCAGACCAAAAACCCCGCTTTCCTTGCGCACGGGTGCTCCATTTAGCTCCCCCCAGAGCCAAGTGAAAGAGTAAAAAACAGCAGAGGGCGCTGTTTTTTCCTTTTTATTTGGCGATGGGTTCCCAGATTGGTGCTAGCCTGTCATGGTCAGACTAATATCACTGCGTAGATATTAGTCTAGAATCTCTGTGTGGAACCTGCATTTCCGAGGGGCAAATAAAAAAAATGCTTCCGGTGATAAACCCGCCCCATATTTGCATACTGGGCTCTGATTGGTCCCTCACAACTTCGGAGGGAGAGCAATCCCATCTCTATTGAGAGGGGCCAGACCTAATCTGCCGCGGCAATCACTTGTCTCCTCTCTCTCTTCCACACACTCTCTCACACGCACGCACTCGCTCTCGCTCTCTCGCTCTCTCTTCCACACACTCTCTCACACACACGCACACGCGCACAAACAACACAGAGAAGCACAATATCAGCCAATTTAGCAGTGATCCTATTATTTATGCCAATCAATATTTAATGGTGGATTTCCACAGAGAATTACATTAAAAATGTCTTTCATTTTATTTCCCCGCACTCTTCCCTTTCATTGAAGTTTTGAAACAAGAGGGCTAATAATATGAACTTGCCTCTCTGTCTTTTGTCATGTTAATCCTTTTCTTTGTGAAGGAGCCATAACAAAACTAAAACAGTGCAACAACACAATTCTCTATCTATTCCCTCTGCTC
>NC_137625.1:3091753-3246753 GCF_963280865.1 Gymnoscopelus braueri | reverse complement strand
AATAGCAGATCTACAAGCTCACGACAACACATCCCGTTGTGATGTGTTGTGAGATTCTATTTTCACCTTTTTAAACACATTTTCTTACCTACCGCCCCCTTCAGGGAAAAGGTTCTGGTTATAACGGAAACATAAACAAACAAACAAACAAAAGAAAAGACAGAGCTTCACCGGTTCTGCAAAGTTTGGGGTTATGGAAGGTTATGGGGTTTGCCCTTCGTGGCCAGGGAAGCCGTCAGAACCTTCGCTAAAACATCCGGGACAACGCTCCACACGTCCCAGACCCTTCTCCCTTCTGCCTCCCAAACTATGGAAGGAACTCCCCATTGCACTTAGAAACTGCAGACTCACTCCCAATCTTCTGCCATAATCTGAAGACCTCTTCAGACTCCACCTCAGCCTGTAGCACTTGTCCTAGCCTTGACCACCTTTGCAGGATTATGCAACGGTTAACACATTGACTGCCAGAGTTTATTCATAATGTACTCACCCCTGTGCCAGCAATTTGCAAGTTTGACCCGCGGGACCCCGCGGGTTACGGGTCGGCCCGCTCATCACTACCACGATCACATCTAGCTGTAGGGCTGCAATGATCGATTATTTAGTTTGGCGATTCTATTTTCACCTTTTTTAAACACATTTTCTTACCTACCCGCCCCCTTCAGGGAAAAGGTTCTGGTTATAACGGTAAACATAAACAAACAAACAAACAAAAGAAAAGACAGAGCTTCACCGGTTCTGGAAAGTTTGGGGTTATGGAAGGTTATGGGGTGCCCTGGGGTTTGCCCTGTAGGGGGGCAAGATCCGCCAGGGGGAAAAAAACAAAAAATCAACATAACAACATTAGCAGCCCCTCACCCTTTAAGTCGCCTTTGTTTTCAAATGGGGCTCATTTGCATTCGGCCGAATTGTTTAATGAAGTGGCCATTAGAAAACCAGTTTCACCGTCAAATCCATTGCGCAGAGACGAGCACCTCTTTCCATTCAGAGCACCCTGCCCCGGGTCTAAACCGGCGGCCTCGGTCCGCGAAAAAAATGGGGCAGTGTGTTTTGGGACGAGCGTTCCGTTTTCCACCCGGAATGGCTCGGTAATTCTCAATAGACTTATCAGCCGTTGTTGTTGCGATTTTCACCATACGCCACTGTTGCTTACTGTAAGTGGCTCTGGATTAACCCATTGAGACCTGAGGCCGATTCTAAAAACGCCTTCTAAAACCTAACCTAAGTTTTCTGAAAACGTTCAAATTCTTACTAAAAAAATGAATACAAAATGATGTTGGTATATGTATAGCAACAACTAATGAGACACAGAGGTGGCTCCCGGATTCAGAGGTATAACAACGTATAGGTGGCAGCAGGTCTAAATGGGTTAAGAGCGTCTGCTAAATGCCTAAACTGTAAACTGTGGCCTAAAAGAGCCTTTAGTCAGTGGGGTTCTCGTTTGGCTCTGCAGGTCATAGAGAACCACAGCAAACAGCAGGAGAGACAGAGACTGGACGACCTGATGGATCCCCAGCAGAGGGAAGAGGAGGAGGAGGAGGAGGAGGAGGAAGCGGAGGAAGAGGCGGAAGAAGAGGAGGAAGACGAAGAGGAGGAAGAGGAGGAAGAGGTGGAGGACAGAGGGAGGGAGGAGGGGCAGACGAGCTGCCCCGACGTGTCGTTTGCGTCCGACCCCGGCCAGCCGGGCGACAGCCACATGGTGAAGTCCCACAGCGACGCTCCCATCGGCTCGCCTAAAGGTCAGCAGCAACATCACCGTATTCTTTTTTTTTCCTATCCTATTACATGCAGGCCTGTCACAGTGTTGATTACGACTACCAAAACTATGACCAAAAACGTTCCTCGACTACCTTTTTTCACTGACGAAAACTAAATAAAAACTAAATGAAGACTAAGCTATGATGACTAAAACTAAGACTAAATATATTGACAATTTCGGCAACAAAATAAAAACTAGACTAAAATGTTAGCGAGGGATCTAGTGGAGAAGAGATCCAGTAGAACTAAAAGACAAGTCATTTTATTTTATGTTTGGTTGCGCTCGGGTGGTGTGCTCTGAAAATAGCAGATCTACAAGCTCACAATGCGTCGCGCTGCGACGTGTTGTGAGCTCGTAGATCGGCTATTTTCAGCATCCAACCAAGTGCTAAATCAGCCATTACGACGCCATCTTAGTCGACTATAATCTTATGATATTTAGTCGACTAAAACTACACTAAAACTAAATCTTTTCAGCTGACTAAAATATGACTAAAACTAAATGGATTTTTTTTCAAAAGACTATGACTAATACTTAAATTATGCTGTCAAAATCAACACTAGCCTGTCGCAATTATTACATAAGAGCCTGAGGCAATTATTATTTATTATAAGTAAATATCATAAGATTTTAGTCGACTAAATCTACAGTTGATTTAGTCAACTAAAATGTATGTTGGCGGTGCCTTGATGGCGTCGTAACGGCTGATTTTACACTTTGGTTGCATGCTGAGAATTGCCGATCTACAAGCTCACAATGCGTCGCAGCAAGGTGAAAAAAACAACAATAAATCGCTGGCTCTGGTGAGTACATTATGGTATTAAACTCTGGCATGGAATGTGTTAACATTTTAGTCAACATATGACGAGTTCGTTTTTAGCACAAAAACATAAACAAAGCGGATTCTGCTGCAGACCTGACTCCTATTCAGAAAAACTTGTGTTTCTATATCAGTGGTTCTCAAACCGTTTTATGTCGAGGACCCCCAAAATTATGATTGAGTGATTCCTGTTGTGGTGTGTCTTTCAATTATATTACTTAACCATTACCAGACACAAGAAAAACAGTTTGATGTGAATGAAACTGCAAATATTATATATTATATATATTAGGGGCACGGTGGCGCAGTCGGTAGCGCTGTCGCCTCACAGCTAGAAGGTCCTGGGTTCGATTCCCGCCGGGGACGCTGTGGGCGCTGGGGGCGTGTCTTCTCCTCCGCGTCATCAGCGCCCATACCCTAGGTGGGGTTGGCGAAAGGGCCTACTCTGTGTGGAGTTTGCATGTTCTCCCCGTGTCTCCTAGGGTAGTTAATACCCTCACAAAAACATGTAGTAATCCTGGTCTCTATACCGCCTCCCCCATGACAGCCGGGGAGCCTGATGGAGGGGAAAGGAACTGGTTGGAATAACGTGTTACTTCCACGCGCTACGTCCTACCAGGGACACTCCCCCCTGTCAGGTGACAAGAAGGTCAGTTGGCTCTCATGCCTGAAGGAAGCATGAGCTCGGCCCTGGCCTCCCTACTGTGGGGGACTGGTGTAGCGCTGGTGTAGGGCTGGTGTAGCGCCCAGGATCACTTAGGAAATTGGCACCGGGTGAAAAAATGGGTTACAAAAATCGCGGGATAAAAACATTTAGAGAAGAAACTGCAAATATTACCAAATATACGTGTCCATTGGGTTACATGAGTACACTCTCATAGTTGAATAAACACAATGTTACCGTGTATATCTGAGAGCAGAGGGTGCATGTCTGCGTCGTGTCTTTCTGCATGTTGTTGTTGCTTTCAGATAATGCAGACAGAACTGAGCCCTCCGGCAAGTCCATGTTATCTTCATAGAGAAGGTTGGCTAGCTATAGCGTACCCGTGCCACACTATCTCCAGATCCACAGATATCCATCTCTCCTCTCCTCTCCTCTCCTCTCCTCTCCTCTCCTCTCCTCTCCTCTGCTCAGATGTCTGTAGGAGAGTAATCTCTCAAGAACAGATTCTGCTCTGCGTTTGAATCTGTCGGTAGCCGTGTTGACAACCCGTGCGCATTGGTTACAAGTGGGCGTGCTGTCAGATCAGTAAGCAGGCCGCGCTTTACCCAATCAAATGTAGTGGGCGGGATTTAAGTGTCTGCCGTTCCTTCCCCACTGGAAACGAGCCGAAACTCATTTAACAATAGCGTCCTCGAAGCCGACAAGACCACGGACAGTTAGTAACATTTTAAATTGCTCTTTCATCATAGAAACAAGTGGGCTTATAACCAAAAAGATCCATGTTCTTTGGGAGAATTGGTGTTAGTGTTCCGTGGAGAAATATTGTTAGTGGGAATGAAAACATAGTCGCACCACCGGAAGTGAGAGGCTGAAGGCAGACCAAAAAACCCGGTTTCCTTGCGCACGGGTGCTTCGTTGAGCTCCTCCCAGAGCCAAGTGAATAAGCAAAAAACAGCAGAGGGCGGTGTTTTTCCTTTTTATTTGGCGATGGGTTCCCAGATTGGTAGGAGAGGGGTTGAGAGGACACGGCTGTCCCTAGTCTTATTAGATAATGACACTCAGCAAGGCTTTCATTAGGATGGTTGTGTTGCTATCGCACACAGAGGCAGTGTCCAGGGGACTGCTACCAGGCCCCGGCAGTCATCTGGGACAGTGATTCTTAACCTTTTTAATTTCAAGGGCCGCCAGTTTGATATACATTAAGCCACTGACCCCCCGTTTTGATATCATGTTTTAAATCTCTGGGACTCCAATCTACACTGTAAAATCCTCAGTGTTCATTTAACTCTAAGAGTGTACAAATGTGTACACTCTCAAGTTACAGACCTGTAAGGGTCCGTTTTGTGCTTAAGATTGTGTGCCAGAGGTTTATTAAAATAGGGTACATCTAGTGCCAGCATATCTTCCATCCACTTACGCTGATATGCTTCGTGCTGTAGAAGCCCCGATGAGGACGTGCACGTAAACAAAGCCGCGTGCGAGACGGCGGAGGGTCCCGACTAACGCCTGGAAGAATAATATTTCTAACGTGATCCTCCATTGCAGAGTGATCGGCGATCGAAAACGGCTCGTTTCCACCACGTTAAAAAGAAATAGGAGTTATTAAGCTTTTAGTCAGGAGTTAACATTGGAGTGGACAAACGGAAGCATTTTTGACATGGATCCACATCCGGCCTCTCCTTCTTAGAGACTCCTCGCAGTGGCGGAGCGTCCGGGGAGGCCAGGGAGGCGGCCGCCTCCGGGCCCGCGACCCAGGAGGGCCCGGGCCGTCAGATAATAAATCGGTAAAATCAGGCAAAAATAAGAATTAAACAACATAACCCTAACCTAACCCTACCCTAACCCTAAAACCGAAATAAAGTGACAAAAAGCCCCCCAAAAAGTGACCGAATCCGCCGAAAACCCGCAAAATTTTGCGCGCGTGCGTGCATGCGCAGGGGGGGCCTGATCACTGTGCTGTGCCTCCCGGCCCGCCTTTGAGTTGTCCCGCCACTGACTCCTTGGATGATCCCAAAGTTTCGTTAGAGCGCCCCACGTGGGAAAAATATATTAAAAACTAAAATGGGCCAAAAACGGTCGGGACCGTTTTTGGCACACAATGTGTTAACTCATTCACTGCCACTGACGTAATAAACGTAATTATTCCCGTTTACCAATACTGCCACTGACGTAAAAACGTAATTTTTTATTCCGTTATTCTGTAGCGTTCCATGCAGTATTCTTGGACAAACTTTCTCTCTGTTCTGAAACAAAAAAATAAAAGTTAATGTGTTTGTTTGTTTGTGTAGCGCTACACAGATGTTAATTAAATAAGTCATAAAAATGGATTATGTTTTAAAACCCCTCCCAATAGGCCTCTGCCACAGAAACAAAAAGAAGCTCTCCTTACTGGCTTTAATGATTTTTTTATTTTCATTTTCACAAAGTGCAAATAAAACAGCAGCGAGAACGCTTTGCCCCGTTTTATATTTGCTCTCGTGAAAAAAAAGTATATACATTAATACGATGACGGCATAACAGTTTAACAGCGGCTATGTCTGTTTTTAACTTTTATTTATCCACTGAAAGTTGACTCACGGGGGCTCCAGCCGTGTTCAGCCCCATACGGTTTAAAACGGGACCTGTGGGTCCATTCTTACACGTTAAAGTTAAATTAACACTGATCGATGCTGCACTAATACCACTACAGAGATCTCAGCCAAGCCGGGTTGCATACCCAGGGCTGTGTCAGTCGCGGTTGTTGCGTCGCATCGCGACGCATTGTGAGCTTTTAGATCTGCTATTTTCAAAAGACTTTTATACCTGTTGAACTTGTGAAATGGGACATTCTGCATAATGAGTGCTTTTACTTTTGGTACTTTAACACATTGTGTGCCAGAGGTTTATTAAAATAGGGTACATCTAGTGCCAGCATATCTTCCATCCACTTACGTTGATATGTTTCGTGCTGTAGAAGCCCCGACGAGGACGTGCATGTAAACAAAGCGTGCGTGTGAGACGGCGGAGGGTCCCGACTAACGCCTGGAACAATAATATTTCTAACGCGATCCTCCATTGCAGAGTGATCGCCGATCGAAAACGGCTCATTTCCACCACGTTAAAAAGAAATGGAGATATTAAGCTTATAGTCAAGGAGTTAACATTGGAGCGGCCGAACGGAAGCATTTTTGACATGGATCCACATCCGGCCTCTCCTTCTTAGAGACTCCTTGGATGATCCCAAAGTTTCGTTAGAGCGCCCCACGTGGGAAAAATATATTTTTATAAAATGGGCCAAAAATGATCCGGACCGTTTATGGCACATAACCCATAGCTTCTCAAAAACGGTCCGGACCGTACATTTTGATACCAATACTTTTGTACTTTTACTCAAGTACATTTTGAATTCCAGACTTTTACTTACGTAACAGAGTATGTCTACATTGTAGGCCTGTCCCCGACTAAGGATTTGTTTAGTCGACTCTAATTGGCGACTAATTGCCAATAGTCGACTGGCAGTCGACTAATAAAGAAAAACATATTTTTTTTTTTTTTTGTGCCAAAATAAATTTTATTTCTAAGGGCCAAGTCTACACAGTTTGTTTTGTCTCCAGCAGAGTTTCTAGTGTCTCTATCTCTCTCTGGAAGCGGTTGCACATGAACTCTGCAGCCGCACTGAGGCGCTCCAACACAAACAATACCAATACAAAGACGAGGAATAAGAAGAATAAAGTGGAAGTTACGTGTGGTTGCAGTTGTAGACTTGGCCAAAAAACTATTTAAAACATTTTTGGCCCTTTTTTCGACTAGAGTCGACTAAGAGACACTTAGTCGACTCGGACCCCCCGCGACTAACCAGTCGACTAGTCGACTTAGTCGAGGTCAGGCCTACTACATTGACATACTGAACGCCTTCATGAAATGTGTGCGTGTGTGTGTTAACCCTCTCTCGTCTCTTTGTGCCTGTCCCCAGATGCCGGTGAGCGTGCCTCCCTCTACAGACAGCGCTCTCTGCCCCACCGGCCCACCATCCCCCTGGTGGCCCGCATGGCCGACCAGAACACGTCGGGCACGCCCGTCATGACGGAGAGAGAGGCGTCCCGCCTCGACAAGTTCAGACAGCTGCTCGCCGGGCCCAACACTGACCTGGGTAATGCACGCGCACACACACACACGCACACACACGCACACACACGCACACACACACATGCACGCGTGCGCGCACATGCACACACGGGCATGTGCGTGGTGTATCAGGGACAGTGGTGTAAAGTAACTAAGTACATTTACTTAAGTACTCTACTTAAGTACAATTTTGAGGTAGTTGTACTTTACTTGACTATTTCCAATTTCCAATACTTTTACTTCTACTCCACTACATCTCAGAGGAAAATATTGTACTTTTTTTCTTTACTCCACTACAATTACTTGAAAACTTTAGTTACTAGTTACTTTTCAGATATAGATTATGAGACATACATTAACCACTTCAGCCCTATTTTATACCTTGGCTATTTGAAAATAGCAGATCTACAAGCTTTGTGTGCGTTGTGAGCTTGTAGATCTGCTATTTTCAAACATTTTTGTACTTTTACTTGTGTACTTTTACTTGTGTACTATGTGTACTTGTTTACTATGTTGATACCAATACTTTTGTACTTTTACTCAAGTAAATGTTTAATTCCGGACTGTTACTTGTAACGGAGTACTTCTACGTTGCAGTATTGATACTTTTACTTAAAACATTTGAGCACTTTTTCCACCACTGGCCAAGACCGCTTATCTCTCTCTCTCTCTCTCCTAACCTCAGCCTTTTAGCCTGGTGTAAGATGCTGTTAGCAGTCTGTTTAGCATGTAAGGTCTGGCAGAAGTTATTGACCTGTGTGTGTGTGTGTGTGTGTGTGTGTGTGTGTGTGTGTGTGTGTGTGTGTGTGTGTGTGTGTGTGTGTGTGTGTGTGTGTGTGTGTGTGTGTGTGTGTGTGTGTGTGTGTGTGTGTGTGTGTGTGTGTGTGTGTGTGAGAGACAGCTAATTAGTCTGGAGGTCCTGAGCTGAGCCTTCCCTCTGTGTGAACCTGTCCCCTACTGTACACGGAACAGCAGTGGGGCGTTTCATTTATTGCATCAAAAACTAGACCAGTAACGATGATATTCCACACTACTACTGAAGCATCCACTCCAGATAAGCATCTTAACACATTAAGGGCCAGAGTTTTATTAAGACAGGGTACATCTAGTGCTGGCATTCTCTTTACCGTTTACGCTGATATGTTTAGCGCTGTAGTGGTCACGACGAGGACGCGTGTACGATGGTCGATGGTCCCGTCTAACGCCTGGAACAATAACATCTCTCACGCGAGCCGCCATTGCGGAGTGATCGCGCACCGAAAATGGCTCGTTTTCACCGCTGTCAGAAGTTAAGGAGATCCGGAGGGTTTTTATCAAGGAGATAGAATGGGAGCGGACGGAAGCCAGGTTTTTTTGGCACCCGTCCACATCTGTCCCTTCCATTTTAGAGGCACCGTGGGTGATTCCAAAGTTGCGCCAGGGCGCCCCTTGTGAAAAAAAAAAGAAAAAAGAAAAGAAAACAATTGCTAAACGAACGGTTATAACCGTTTATGGCACTCTTCCACGCATGGCTTTTCAAAAGCCGTCCGGACCGTTTTTTTGGCACACAATGTGTTAATTACAACAAGTTTATTCGTTGGGAGTGAAACTTGTGAGGTCTAAAGTTCAGTCAGTTTATTTTCTTCCTCTCTGAGAATCCGTGCCATCACCTACTGCAACTGGGGTCTCATCGTGTGTGTGTGTGTGTGTGTGTGTGTGTGTGTGTGTGTGTGTGTGTGTGTGTGTGTGTGTGTGTGTGTGTGTGTGTGTGTGTGTGTGTGTGTGTGTGTGTGTGTGTGTGTGTGTGTGTGTGTGTGTGTGTGTGTGTGTGTGTGTGTGTGTGTGTGTGTGTGTGAGAGAGAGAGAGAGAGAGTGTGGCTTTGCATGTGAACGTGTCTGTGTACAGTATTTGTGAGGGAGTACATGAGAGTGTGCATGACAGAATGTGAATGTGTTTTGTGCGCGTGCGTGTAACAGATTATTGAGCGTGAAATCAGTCACTTAAGAATGCTGCTCAAATCAGGTTTTGTTATCATCTGGACACCTGACAGTGCAGCCTCCATCAACAAACCCGTTTTTACAGCTCCCTTTCACCTGAGGTTAATTAAATGTGCCTTGTGTGTACAGTATGTGTGTGTGTGTGTGTGTGTGTGTGCTCGTGTGTTCCTTGGTGCCACAAGGGCAGCTCCCACATACTTTCTTGTTTAGTTCTAACATCTGACATCAGGCAATTACAGCCGAGCGGCGACAGAGAGACTGTTGCTATGGCAATGCTCCTTCATCCTCCTCTCTTCCTCCATGGCAATCTATCTAACCTCTCATCTCTACCTCTCTCTCACCGCACGCACGCACGCACGCACGCACGCACGCACGCACGCACGCACGCACGCACGCACGCACGCACGCACGCACGCACGCACGCACGCACGCACGCACGCACGCACGCACGTAAAGTTTTCTAATAATTGTAGTGGAGTAAACGTACAATATTTGCTTCTGAGATTTAGTGGAGTAGAAGTAAAAGTATTGGAAATTGGAAATACTCAAGTAAAGTACAAATACCTCAAAATTGGACTTAAGTACAGTACTTAAGTAATTGTACTTAGTTACTTTACACCACTGTCTCTTATTCTTATGCCTCCCTGGCTATATCGCTGTACCCTCTGTTGGTGGTGCTGCTGTGCTGCGTTAGGTCTCTCTCACACGTACAGTATGTGTAGATACCGTATTTATCACATACCCATGTGTCCGTGGGCAATGTTTGCTATCAAAATCAACACTGCCTAATAGCTCCCCCCTGAGTGAGTGACCGTCGTGACCATCTGAGCAGCCATCAGCTGGGTGAAGCTGAAACTGTATCCCCCCCCCCCCTCTGGATTAATCCAGGCCTTTTTTCATACTGCTTTAACTGCACTTTCCATGCTACAGCACACCATGACAATCCTGTTACACGGCTAGCCCATGTATGACAGGCTTACCATCAGCATTTGCAAAATGTAATAGCTGTCCACAAAGTGAGAGTGGCCGTGTAATTCAATTTAACTCCCCCCCCCCCCCTTAATGCCACATTTGAAGACACCATGTGAGAGATGACAATTTCACAGGCGTGGAAACTCGAAGAGAAGCGCGGAATGCGGCATTAGTCTGTCTGTATAGATGTATCTCTGACAAATGAGGTAACGTTACGGTGAGAGAGGGTTTTTTTTCCCCCGTGAAAGGCTCACCAGAGTTGACACAGTGTTACAGAGGAAAGCAGTAACTACACTTAACCAAAGCAAAGGAAAAGACAAGACAGGTAAACTCTGTTAAAAAAAAAAAATCTAGTTAGTGTTTTTCAGAGCTCTGTTCTATTTTGGAGCGTGAATGCACGGTACAGACCACCGACACACAATGTGTTGGTGATGTGTATAATATATTGCATCAAGGAATTGATGAGTTCAAACTTGTATCGCAGTGTGTAAAGTTTGACCAATCCAAATTCTCTTTTGAGAAACACAAGTTCATTTGCAATTAAATGAAAAGGTCTGCACAGATCCGGAAACGTAATAGTTTTTTTTGTGAAACTACAGTTATTCCCTTCACTCGGTGCCGCGCTATGAGCTTGTATATCTGCTATTTTTGAATAGCCAAAGCTAAGTGGTTAAAAATGATTGTGACGCTAATTTTGCTGGGGACCCTCTGGTACCCCCTCAAGGACCACTGAGGACCACTGGTTGAGAACCACTGCTTTAAACGGCAAAATAGATGAGACCAACGTACTGTACACAAGTAGGCTACCCTGATGCAGGGTCAAGTTCAAGAGTGCTCTGCCGGACAGAGCGAGAGAGAAAGAAAAGTGTGAATATAGAACAATGGAGGTTCATTCCCAGCATGTGTGTGTGTGTGTGTGTTTTTGTACGTTCCTCGTTTCATTTGGGCTGGTGCAATGCGATTTCAATCATTAATGACAGAGGTGCAGCCAAATATATAGACCATTTAACACTTACAATGTGAACAAGTGGCTTAACTTGACCCTCGTCAGGGACGCACGCTCATCAATGATGCTTTCTACGCGTCGAGCCCTTAACCCATTAAGACCTGGAACCGCATCTGTGTCACTTTTTGATTTGAGCATTAATCCCGCCCACTCCCCTCCTCGCCCCTCCCCTCCCCTATCCTTTCCTTTGGGGGAGGGGGGGGGGCGGAGCAGAGGTGATGATTGACAGGCAAAATCCCTCAACAGCGACACCCGCAGGCAAAGATTTATTTGTTCATTGCAGTTGAAAAGGCTTTAGAAATGTGAGAGAAAAACACCTGCAATGGCTCACTGGAGTGGAATTTTCAGTTAAAACTTTTTATACACGTTTGAAGGACCATGACAAAGACTTTTAATGTGTTGTAAAACTGAATGTCATGAAACCTTTAAGTTGAATTTAGGTAGCAGAAAGAACAAATGTTGAAAACAATATGCTCGATGCCATACATACATGCTTGCTGACGAACAACAACTAACTATCATGGTGTCCTCCTCGTCAACTTGATTAGACAATTGAGCCATTTTATTTTAGTCATATTTTAGTCATCTGAAATGTTTTACAGTTAGTCTAGTTTTAGTCGACTAAATCTACAGTTGATTTAGTCGACTAAAATGTATGTTGGCGGTGTCTTGATGGCGTCATAATGGCTGATTTTACACTTGGTTGCATGCTGAAAATAGCTGATCTACAAGCTCACAACGCGTCGCAGGGCGGCGCGTTGTGAGCTTGTAGATCTGCTATTTTCAGAGCGCAACACCCTAGCGCAAACAAACATAAAATGACTTGTCTTTTAGTTCTACTGGATCTCTTCTCCTCTAGATCCCTCACTAACATTTTAGTCTAGTTTTTATTTGTTGACGAAATTGTCAATATATTTAGTCTTAGTTTTAGTCATCATAACTCAGTCTTTATTTCGTTTTCGTCACTGAAAAAAAGTGGTCGACGAATATTTTTCGTAATTTTGTCACAAAATCAACACTAAATTGGACTCACAAATGGGGCATCGGCCAGGCTCTAGCTACTGCTTGTGATAAATTATGATCCCATAGCAAACATGTGTTGGATCTGGCTCTGAAACCCTATAAGCTCTGAAAGGCTTAAGGCGGTTACACACCGGCGAATATACGCAAAATTCGGACTCGTTCCGAATAATTAAAAGACGCTTTTTTCGCTCCGTGAAACTGGTGTGGAAGCTTGCATTGACTTTATAAGGTTTAAAAAAAAAACGTATTATTCGCATGAAAAATATCGCCCCGGTGTGTAAGGACCTTTACCGTTGCCAAATATTTGCCTGCACCACCCACCACCCACCACACGGAGCAACTGAGCTGATGTGTAAAGTTTGCCGTGCTTTAGTAAAGTTGTCTTTGAGAAACTGTCAGCTGGGCTTGTGTTAACCCATTAAGACCGGGAACGCATCTGTGTTTTTTACATTTGTTTGGCTATTCAAAAAATATCGGATCTACAAGCTCGTAGCGCTACGAGCTTGTAGATCTGCTATTTTTTGAAAAATCTTGACAATTTGTGCAAATCTTTGAATACATATATTTATATTTTTAAAGCAAACACTCGTAACCCAAATCTTTGCTTCTGGGGGGATTCTACAAATGTTTTATAAATCCTACAGTTTTTTTGAAAAACGTATGTTTCTAATCAGTGGTTCTCAAACTTTTTCATGTCAAGGACCCCCTAAATATGTATTTGGCTGCCGACCCCCATCTCAACATATTTAGTTCCAGGGAAGCAAAGATTTGAGTTAAAAATGTATAAATTCAAAGATTTGACTATTTTCAGGTTTTTTCCCCCAAAAAATAGCAGATCTACAAGCTCGAGCTTGTAGATCTGCTATTTTTGAATAGCCAAAGAAATCTTAAAATGACACGGATGCGTTCCCGGATTGAATGGGTTAACCTCAATGGAATCCATAATGTGGCAGAAGAGAACGTCCTTTAGTAGTACCTCGCTCTCGCTCTCTCGCTCTCGCTCTCGCTCTCTCTCTCGCTCTCTCTCTCGCTCTCTCTCTCTCGCTCTCTTAACTCATTCAATCCCGGAACGCATCTGTGTCATTTTTAGATTTCTTTGGCTATTCAAAAATAGCAGATTTACAAGCTCATAGCGCGGCACCGAGTGCCGCGCTATGAGCTTGTAGATCTGCTATTTTTGAAAAATCCTGAAAAAGGTGTGCAAATCATTATATATATATATATATACATGTTTTAAAGCGAACATGTGTAACTCAAGTCTTTGCTTCTGGGGTTCCCTGGAACAAAATATTTGACAAATATTCGCTTTAGAAATATATATTCAAAGATTTGCAATTTAAAAACATATCAGATCTACAAGCTCATAGCGCGGCACTCGGTGCCGTGCTATGAGCTTGTAGATCTGCTATTTTCGAACAGCCAAATAAATCTAAAAATGACACAGATGCGTCCCCGTATCGAATGGGATAAGCTAAGCTTGGTGTCCTCACCAAGCCTTCTGGGTCTATCCCTCAGACCCTCTGAACAGGCACCATACAAAAGGGGAGGGGGGGGGGTATCTTTTTTTAACAAGACTGCCATTAGTTTACGAGCCGTCCTCTTCACGGCGCCGCGGCCGGCTTTGTCCTTTTAGATGAGTTACGGCGTCCACAACGTTCTCTCAGCACTCAAGGTTTATAGATAATGGGGCTTTAACGTTTTGAACACACCCCCCATGATAAAGGTGTCAGTCCAGTGGAGCGGGTGGCGTTTTACACTGGGCTTTCAGACACAGCAACGATATATACCGTTGACTGCACAAGGTGGACTGTATGATTGGCCTGGGTTTTGCCGGGGAAACTCTACTTTACAACGTTGGTGATTATTTTTTAGTGCAGGGGAAGCCCAACGCGACGACTTTAGATGACTTTAGATGTTTATCCCACAATTTTGTAACCCATTTTTTCACCCAGTGCCAATTGCCTATGTAATCCTGGGCGCTACTCTCCCTCTGCCAGCCGAGGGAGAGCCCAGAACTGAGCTCATGCCTCCTTCAATGCATGAGTAGCTAGCAAAGCCGCTTCTTATCACCTGACAGTGGGGGGGGTTCCCTGGTTAGACGTTATTCCAACCAGTTCCTTTCCCCTCCATCAGGCGCCCCGGCTGACCAGGGGGAGGCAGTATAGAGACCAGGATTACTGCATGTTTATTTTTGTGAGGGTACCTACCCTAGGGAACACAGGGAGAACATGCAAACTCCACACAGAAAGGCCAGGGCTCAACGTGACTTGTGTCCAACGGTTGTGGAACGTGGCCCACTTACTGAATCTAGATCACCGTTTCCCAAACAGTGGTGGGTCGGGACCTATTTTTATGGGTTGCAAAAATCTAAAATCTTTCAAAATGTAATGAATTACGAAATAAATCAAAGAAATTCCATTAAAAAAAGAAGCGAAAATAGCAGATATACATGCTCACAACGAGTCGCATTGAGTTTTGAGCTTGTAGATCGGCTATTTTCACAAGTTTGTATCCCGGGGAGACTTCAGATCAGGAAGCAGGCCGCACTTTACCCAATCAAATGTAGTGGGCGGGATTTACTGTCTGCTCTCGCTTCCCACTGAAAACGAACCTAAACTCATTTAACAATAGCGTCCTCGGAGCAGACAAAACCACGGAAAGATATTCACATTTTAACTTGCTCTTTCATCATAGAAACAAGTGGGCTTATAACCAAAACCATCCATGTTCTCTGGGAGAAGTGGTGTTAGTGTTCCGTGTAGAAATATTGTTAGTGGGAATGAAAACATAGTCGCACCACCGAAAGTGGAGCGCTGAGGGCAGACCAAAACCCCGGTTTCCTTGCACACGGGTGCTCCGCTCAGCTCCCCCCTGAGCTAAGTGAAAGAGTAAAAAACAGCAGAGGGCGCTGTTTTTCCTTTTTTATTTGGCTTTGGGTTCCCAGATTGCTATATCAGTACTTTGTATTCATTCATTTTCAAAGACGGTCGGGCTTTGAGTCCCCCGCTCTCCACACTGACATGAAAATATGTCTGCATTTGATGGAAGCAAAACTTTTAGAACTTAAAAGTTTCTCCTTGAGTTCACAAAGTGTTTACAGGTGCTGCTGAGTGCTGACCCAATGAAATGTTTGCCTGCGGCACCGAGGCCTTATCTACTGGCAATACCCAACATCAACAGCCTCAACACACGGGCCCTGTAGCTTTTGAGAACAAGATTGAATTCAGTACTTAAGAGGCTGTGGGACTGACTGGATAAATGGATTTTCACTTTTTATACGTGAGCTACCTCTTAATCCATTGAGACCGGGGGAAGCATTTTAGATTTCTTTGGATATTCAAAAAAAATTGCAGATATACAAGCTCACAAGCCCATTCAAACAGGGAAGGCATCTGTGTGTTTAACCATTATTTTATACTTTGGCTATTCAAAAATAGCAGATCTACAAGCTCGTAGCGCGGCACCGAGTGCCGCGCTACGAGCTTGTAGATCTGCATTTTTTTTTGAAAGGTAGTGATTTTTTTTTTAAAGAAAATAATATATATTGTCTTAAAGCGATTTTTTTTGTAACTCAAATCTTTGCTTCTGGGGATTCTACATAATTATGTCTTCTAAATCCGATTTTTATTTTTTTTAACTTATGTTGCAATGATATCAGTGGTGCTCAAACTTTTTCATGTGAAGGACCCCAAAATGTATTTGGGGTCCTTGACATGTCACTGACCCCCATCTCGGGGGTTCCAGGACCACCCCCCCCCCCAGAAGCAAAGATTTGAGTTACAAATGTTAGCTTTATCAAATATATATATATTCAAAGATTTGCACAAATTATCAAGATCTTTCAAAAAAAAATAGCAGATCTACAAGCTCATAGCTTGTAGATCTGCTATTTTTGGATGGATCGGACTGAGAGAATATGTGAGGTCAATATCGTTGCAGTGTGTCAGGTGGACCCCTTGTGTATCCAAAACAGTTGCGGTGGTCCGCCGGTTGGCCGGCCCGCTTAACAAGAGCTTGTGACTAAATAATAACTACATTGGATCCATTGGAACATAGATATATACATATTTTTCAGTAACCCGGTGTAAAACTGATAATCGGCTGGTTCTTTAGAACCGGACTCAGGAGCCCCTGTGAAGGCCTAGCTGGGTTGTAAGGCCAGCTAGTCGTCCTGAATATGCAACCTGTGATTAACTGGGTTGTAAGGCCAGCTAATCTCCTGGTACTCTGGAGAGAGTCATTAATGTCTCTCTGAATCGCTCTGGAACCCTTCTGAGAGGTTTCGAGCCTCTCTTTATAATACTGGCGTGCGGTCCAGACATCACTATGATGACGTCAGATAGTGTCAGACGTCTCCATATATGGAGCTGCCGATGTTAGTTATGGCCAAATATGGGATCAAGACGTCAGCCCTGGACGTCATGGTTATGTCTATACATGGAGTTTATGGGAAGGGTTCGCTGATGTCAGACTCCGTACATATGGCACGTTTTGGGTCTCTATGACGACTTTGCAGGAACATTGTCTCCATCTATAGGGATCTCCATATATAGGCTATTGTTTCTAAGTATTCCCTGAATGCCCGTAACACCCGGCTTTAACAAGGTACTGTAACAACGTTTCTGCCAGACAGTGACCGTCGTGCCGCAGACGCAGAGCATCTCTTTGGCAAATGTTGTCGGAGCGTGAATAGCACACGGCTCCCAGCGCCGAGCCGCCGACCGCCCGCGTGCCCGCACGACCATCAGCTCCTCGCTCAGCCAGCACTGAGTGACGGCACAGACCCGCCTGCTTTTATCACTCTGCTCTCTGTCTGAACAGACCTGTGTCTACTGGCCTGTTACACAGACCCGCTTTTATCACTCTGCTCTCTGTCTGAACAGACCTGTGTCTACTGGCCCGTTACACAGACCCGCTTTTATCACTCTGCTCTCTGTCTGAACAGACCTGTGTCTACTGGCCTGTTACACAGACCCGCTTTTATCACTCTGCTCTCTGTCTGAACAGCCCTGTGTCTACTGGCCCGTTACACAGACCCGCCTTATCACTCTGCTCTCTGTCTGAACAGCCCTGTGTCTACTGGCCCGTTACACAGACCTGCTTTTATCACTCTGCTCTCTGTCTGAACAGCCCTGTGTCTACTGGCCCGTTACACAGACCTGCTTTTATCACTCTGCTCTCTGTCTGAACAGCCCTGTGTCTACTGGCCCGTTACACAGACCTGCTTTTATCACTCTGCTCTCTGTCTGAACAGCCCTGTGTCTACTGGCCCGTTACACAGACCCGCCTTTATCACTCTGCTCTCTGTCTGAACAGCCCTGTGTCTACTGGCCTGTTACACAGACCCGCTTTTATCACTCTGCTCTCTGTCTGAACAGCCCCGTGTCTACTGGCCCGTTACACAGACCCGCCTTATCACTCTGCTCTCTGTCTGAACAGCCCTGTGTCTACTGGCCCGTTACACAGACCCGCCTTTATCACTCTGCTCTCTGTCTGAACAGCCCTGTGTCTACTGGCCCGTTACACAGACCCGCTTTTATCACTCTGCTCTCTGTCTGAACAGCCCTGTGTCTACTGGCCCGTTACACAGACCTGCTTTTATCACTCTGCTCTCTGTCTGAACAGCCCTGTGTCTACTGGCCCGTTACACAGACCCGCTTTTATCACTCTGCTCTCTGTCTGAACAGCCCTGTGTCTACTGGCCCGTTACACAGACCTGCTTTTATCACTCTGCTCTCTGTCTGAACAGCCCTGTGTCTACTGGCCCGTTACACAGACCCGCCTTTATCACTCTGCTCTCTGTCTGAACAGCCCTGTGTCTACTGGCCCGTTACACAGACCTGCTTTTATCACTCTGCTCTCTGTCTGAACAGCCCTGTGTCTACTGGCCCGTTACACAGACCCGCTTTTATCACTCTGCTCTCTGTCTGAACAGCCCTGTGTCTACTGGCCCGTTACACAGACCTGCTTTTATCACTCTGCTCTCTGTCTGAACAGCCCTGTGTCTACTGGCCCGTTACACAGACCCGCTTTTATCACTCTGCTCTCTGTCTGAACAGCCCTGTGTCTACTGGCCCGTTACACAGACCTGCTTTTATCACTCTGCTCTCTGTCTGAACAGCCCTGTGTCTACTGGCCCGTTACACAGACCCGCTTTTATCACTCTGCTCTCTGTCTGAACAGCCCTGTGTCTACTGGCCCGTTACACAGACCCGCTTTTATCACTCTGCTCTCTGTCTGAACAGCCCTGTGTCTACTGGCCCGTTACACAGACCCGCTTTTATCACTCTGCTCTCTGTCTGAACAGACCTGTGTCTACTGGCCCGTTACACAGACCCGCCTTTATCACTCTGCTCTCTGTCTGAACAGCCCTGTGTCTACTGCCCCGTTACACAGACCCGCCTTTATCACTCTGCTCTCTGTCTGAACAGCCCTGTGTCTACTGGCCCGTTACACAGACCCGCCTTTATCACTCTGCTCTCTGTCTGAACAGCCCTGTGTCTACTGGCCCGTTACACAGACCCGCCTTTATCACTCTGCTCTCTGTCTGAACAGACCTGTGTCTACTGGCCCGTTACACAGACCTGCCTTTATCTCTGCTCTCTGTCTGAACAGCCCTGTGTCTACTGGCCCGTTACACAGCAGCCATCTGCAAACATGGGTTAACACATTCAATCCGGCAACGCATCTGTGTCATTTTAGATTTCTTTGGTTATTCAAAAATAGCAGATATACAAGCAGATTTGTGCAAATCTTTGAATTTTTTTTTTAACAACATTTTTTATCCCGCGATTTTTGTAACCCATTTTTTTCACCCGGTGCCAATTTCCTAAGTGATCCTGGGCGCTACACCAGCCCTACACCAGCACTACACCAGTCCCCCACAGTAGGGAGGCCAGGGCCGAGCTCATGCTTCCTTCAGGCATGAGAGCCAACTGACCTTCTTGTCACCTGACAGGGGGGAGTTTCCCTGGTTGGACGTAGCGCGTGTAAGGAACACGTTATTCCAACCAGTTCCCTTCCCCTCCATCAGGCTCCCCGGCTGTCATGGGGGAGGCGGTATAGCGGTATAGCGGTATAGTGATGACGTGATGACTGTAATGTAATGTAATAGCGACCAGGATTACTACATGTTTTTGTGAGGGTATTAACTACCCTAGGAGACACGGGGAGAACATGCAAACTCCACACAGAGTAGGCCCTTTCGCCAACCCCACCTAGGGTATGGGCGCTGATGACGCGGAGGAGAAGACACGCCCCCAGCGCCCACAGCGTCCCCGGCGGGAATCGAACCCAGGACCTTCTCAGCCTGTGAGGCGACAGCACTACCGACTGCGCCACCGTGCCTCCGCAAATCTTTGAATATAATGTATTTATAAAGCAAACATTTGTAACTCAAATCTTTGCTTCCGGGGGGGTCCCTGGCAGGGGCGTGGCATCATGAGGGCAAGTGGGGCAGCTGCCCAGGCAGTAAAGATCCTGCCCTCTGCTCAAACTCGTGGGCGAAATTCGCCAGATACATTACTGCGGTAACGTGAGCTGCCGTTCGCGGCCGGCGGCTCACGTTACTGCATACGTGATGCATTGGCTGCCCCATTCACACCTTTTACAAAGCTAAAAGCTGCCGACTCCTGCATGTCAATGGTCCATGTGGGACCTGTTAAGTACCGTAGTCTGTAGGAGGCATAGGCTACTGTCGGATGTCCTAAGGAGTCCAAAAGAGAATGGATTTCAGGCTACGCGGGGGGTCCCTGGAACAAAATATTTTGAGATGGGGTCCACGGTCAAATACATATCATTTTGGGGGTCCTTGACATGAGAAAGTTTGAGAACCACTATTATAGCAACATAGGTTTTTTCAAAAAGGATTTAGAAGACATTTTGTAGAATCGGCCTCAGGCCTTAATGGGTTAATCCATGTGCAAAGACTCACTGACTGACTGACTGACTCACTGACATGCACACGCATGCACAATAACCCTCTCACTGACACATGCACACACTCAGGACTAAAGTGATTCAACTCATTTAGACCGGGAACGCATCTGTGTGACCACTTTAACCATTATTTTATACTTTGGCTCATAAAAAATAGCAGATCTACAAGCTAATAGCGCGGCACCGAGTGCCTTGTAGATCTGCTATTTTGTTTTTAAAGGAGAGATCCGGACATTTTAAGTGTTATCTTTGTCTCATGATACTCAAACATGCACTTAAAGTCCCCGACGAGCTAACGCTGGTTGCTTGTTTCTCTCCCAGAACCTGGCAACTCGGTGTTGCCAGGGAGAGAAACAAGCAACCAGCGTTAGCTAGTTCTGCATTAGCGTTAGCTCGTCGGGGACTTTAAGTGCATGTTTGAGTATCATGAGACTCCACAATGAGCAGTAGTAGAGAAAAAACTAACTTTGCATCGGTTATAATAGACGAATTTCACTCTTACACGGGCTCCCATTATGCCAACGGAGGGGGTCGCCAGACTGCAGGACACGGGACTCTCTGGAATAACTCAACGTCCATTTCAATGATGGTGAGTGATTAGCGACACATCAAAGATACAGTAACACTTAAAATGTCCGGATCTCTCCTTTAAATCATGATAATGTGTGCAAATCTTTGAATATATATAGTTTTTTAAAGCGAAAATTTTTAACTAAAATCTTTGATTCTGGGGGGTCCCTGGAACCACATTTTGGGTGGTCCTTGACATTGAAAAAAGTTTGAGAACCACTGATATTATACCACAAAAAAATAAAATAAAAAACTGTTATGATTTAGAAGACATTTGTAGAATCCCCCAGAAGCAAAGATTTTAGTTAAAAATGTTCAAAGTTTTTCAACATATTCAAAGATTTGCACACATTTTCACGAATTAAAAAAAAATCTCAGATCTAGAAGCTCATTGCGCAAAAAAATGACGCAGATGCGTTCGCGGTCTTAAGACCTGGAACGCATCTGTGTCACTTTTTGATTTGAGCTAAAAAAAGCATTATTTTACACTTTGGCTATTCAAAAATAGCAGATATACAGGCTAGAGAGAGACAGAGACAGAGACAGAGAGACAGAGAGCGATGTCTGTTTAGCGGACAGTCTGGCTAAATTGCAGATGTCGTTTCATTGCAGGGTTATAGCTTGTTTCCCGGAAAAAACATATTTGTCTCTCCAGGGTGTGTGTGTTATGTCATGCATTATGAATGAGACAGTCAGGCCCTGGCTGTTCCGGAATAAATTAAAGAGAAAGCCATGACATGGTGAATTTTACTCAGTGGCATTTTGTTGTGCACCGGGCAGACTGTTGCAATGAGGGGTAAAATAAAGTTTCTAGAACTGTCACTAAAAACAGCAGAACCCCAAAACATTCGCCGATGCAGCATTCCTTATTGGAAAAAAACCTAAACTCACTGGTTTGAATTTGAATTCACTGCCTCAATATAGATGGATATGTCGTCAATATTCAGACATGTTCAAATGTCATAGGCTGTAGTACTAACTAATAGTAACTCATACTCTATTTACAGTAACCCATTAATGGGTTAATAGCGAGAGGGAGATAAAATGCATTTTCTTTTTAATTTTGCATTTATTTCCTTCCACAGAACATGCTTGCTTGCTAGACGTGCACTTTCCCATTGACACAAACGACACATCTTTCCTACCATAGTAGACCTAATGTTGACGAGCTGCAACCCAGTGTTGATTTTGTCGACTAAAACTGTGACGAAAAATGTTGGTCGACTACCTTTATTCACTGACGAAAACTACATAAAAACTAAATAAAAACTAAGCTATGATGACTAAAACTAAGACTAAATATATTGACAATTTCGTCAACAAATAAAAACTAGACTAAAATGTTAGTGAGGGATCTAGTGGAGAAGAGATCCAGTAGAACTAAAAGACAAGTCATTTTATGTTTGGTTGCGCTCGGGTGTTGCGCTCTGAAAATGGCAGATCTACAAGCTCACAACGCGTCGCACTGCGACGCTTTGTGAGCTTGTAGATCTGTTATTTTCAGAGCGCAACCAAGTGTAAAATCAGCCATTATGACGCCATCAAGGCACCGCCAACACACATTATAGTCGATTACAATCAACTGTAGATTTAGTCGACTAAAATCTTATGATATTTAGTCGACTAAAACTAGACACAAACAAAACATTTCAGATGACTAAAATATGACTAAAACTAAATGGAATTTTATTCAAAAGACTATGACTAAAACTAAATCAAAATATGCTGTCAAAATCAACACTGCTGCGACATACTCTTCATCAAATAACATTTGTCTCTATGTACAGACGAGTGAGCAGGGAGAATCTGAAAGGAATGAGATTGTAGCTTGTTTTACTTACTATGGTAAGAATGAGCATGCATAGGAACATTTTGCTGTATTTACATTGAGGTTAAAATAGCAACAATACAACGGTAACAGATATAGAACATAGGCTTTGTGCATAATATGCTCACGTGCAGGTGAGACATCTTTTAGCTTGGTATATCAGGCGGTGTCAATGTACATCAGCAGCAGCAGCAGAGAGCCCCATGCTGTGCTCCTACAGTCTTTCACACACAGGAACGTAATCCTGTGTGACAGCCTGTGTCGTCAGGGCAGCCTGGTGACCGGCGGTGCTCAGTGCTCTGTCATTCCTATTCACAGGGGGCTTCATTGCCATGGGTTAACATAGGTTCACGTTGGCGTCATCAGTGCCCATACCCTATAGGTGGGGTTGGCGAAAGGGCCTTTCTGTGTGGAGCTAGCATGTTCTCCCTGTGTCCCTTAGGGTAGGTACCCCCCCAAAAAAAACATGTTGCAGTAATCCTGGTCTCTATACTGCCTCCCCCTGGTCAGCCGGGGCGACTGATGGAGGGGAAAGGAACTGGTTGGAATAACGTGTTTCTTCCACTCGCTACGTCCTACCGGGGAAACCCCCCCCCCCCCTGTCAGGTGATAAGAAGCGTCTTGCTTGCTCCTCAATGCATTGAAGGAGGCGTGTGCTCAGTTCTGGGCTCTCCCTAGGCGGGCAGAGGGAGAGTAGCGCCCATGATTACATAGGCAATTGGCACTGGGTGAAAAAATGTGTTACAAAATCGTGGGATTAAAAAAAGAAAAAAACATATGTTCACATTGCCCAAGCAATGTCCCTCAATTCAATTCAATTCAGTTTTAAGATATACCAATTGTTTTATAGACCCTGTTGATGTTTTTTGTTCCTAAACAATACAGTGACCATATGGTACCAAGTAAATGTTAGTCCTTTGCCTGTTGGTACATGCACACACACATGCATGCACGTATGCATGTACACACACACACACACACACACACACACACACACACACACACACACACACACACACACACACACACACACACACACACACACACACACACACACACACACACACACACACACACACACACACACACACACACTAGTGCGCGGTGTCACCGATGTACGCGAGTGTACACACACGTTCTTCCTCTGCTAGCGTGTCCTGTAGTGTCCCCTGTGTTCAACCAGTAGGAGGGACAGTGTGGACACCTTTTTGTGGAGGTCAAAGTGTGCATTAACTGGCCTCGCATCCCCCCCGTGCCCCCTCCCCTACCCCCCTACGGTGAGATTAATGCCAAGCGGGGGAAAAGTACCAGATATTTTAATTAAGCCCCGTGCCCCCGCAAGATCCATGGTCTCATTTCCGCCGCCGACAGCGCAGATGAGGGTTCAAAAGGTTTTAGAGGAGGAGGGGGACACCTTCGGCTGGCTCTTTTTTGGGGGCTGTAATGGATGGACCCTCGCTGCCTCCAGATTAACCCATTAAGACCTGGAACGCATCTGTGTCACTTTTTGATTTGAGCTAAAAAAGCATTATTTTACACTTTGGGCTATTCAAAAATAGCAGATCTACAAGCTCGTAGCGCGGCACCGAGTGCCGCTCTACGAGCTTGATCTGCTATTTTAGAAAAATCGTGAAAATGTGTGCAAGTCTTTGAATATGTATATTTTTAAAGCGAACATTTGTAACTCAAATCTTTGCTTCATGGGGGGTCCCTGGAACAAAATATTTTCAGATGGGGGTCCGCGGCCAAATACATATAATTTTGGGGGTCCTTGACATGAAAAGATTGAGAACCACTGATATAGAAACATACGTTTTTCAGAAAATGGTGGGATTTAGAAGACATGTAGAATCGGCTTCAGGTCTTAATGGGTTAAGGTTTCACCCCCAAAGCCTGGCACGGTGTTATCCACCTTCAACCTGTTGTCGCTATTTTGGGCGTGTCATTATAGGGGACGATTAAACGTTTGTACCCACAAATTGTCCAATTTCTTTACAAAAATATCAACATCTTCACCAAAAGCTCACAACTTGTCACATAGTGCATTGGTTCACAAAGTGGGGTCCGGGGACCCCCAGGGGTCCATGGGGGGTTCCAGGGGGTCCCCAGTGTTAATATAGCATCAAGATCATTTTAACCTTCTATAATTTCAAAAATAGCAGATATACAAGTTCATAGCGCTACACCAAGTGAGCTTGTAGATCGTGAAAATCGTGATCGAAAATCGTGAACATTTGTGCAAACCTTTGAATATATATTATTTTTAAGCGAACATTTGTAACTCAAATCTTTGCTTCTGGGGGGGTCCCTGGAACAACGTATTTGAGATGGGGGTCCGTGGCCAAATACATATACATTTTGGTGGTCCTTGGCATGAACAAGTTTGAGAACCACTGACATAGTGAGCTTTGATCGGCTATCTCCGCGCGTAACAGACAACCTATGAAATAGGGCTTTGCTAAGGTTCCCGCTGCTACGCCGTTCTGACTGTCCAGTCTCATGGATGTTCCATGGATGTCATTTGCAAGCACTTCTACCTGGGCCTAGACACACACACACACACACACACACACACACACACACACACACACACACACACACACACACACACACACACACGCACACGCACACGCACACACACACGCACACACAGACAACTGGTTCGTCCTCCCTTTGTTTGATGTACAGCAGGTGTGGACAATGTGATGATGTAGATGACACTCGCTCCAGAGGGACACATTGCATATACTGTCGGACAGACACCTCTTATCTCTGTATTTTAGCTTTTTTTGTTAATTAATGCCGTACTTCGCCATTCTATGTCACACAAAAGTAGCAAAAATAGCCGATCTACAAGCTCAAAACGCGTCGCACCGCGACGCGTTTTGAGCTTGTAGATCGGCTATTTTTGCAAATGTTTTATTGGAATCCCGATATTCTTTGTGCTATTTTTTTTTATTGAAATCCTGAAAAGTAATTTTTTTATTTAATTTCAAATGTATTTAGTTATACTTATAGTAACTTTATGAACTTAAATACAAATACATTGGACGCATGTGGCCCCCAGGCCGCCAGTTGCCCATGTTTGACGTACAGTACAGTACAGGGTAGATAGAGGTAAAGTCGGAGAACCTCTGTAATTCCTCGTTTCACGGTGCCCGTCATATCCCCGAGAGAGTTGTTCAATCAAACGGGACTCGCCGGTAGCCCAAGGGTTAATTGAACAATGAGATGAGCACTAGTAGCGCTCTCTGCCTCTACCGCGCCAAACCAACAGAGCCGCGTTACGCACTACATCACTCTATTGGATTTCTATGTAATTAACCCATTAAGACCTGGAACTGTGTCATTTTTAGATTTGAGCTAAAAAGCATTGTTTTACACTTTTGGCTATTCAAAAATAGCAGATATACAAGCTCATAGCGCGGCACCGAGTGCCGCGCTACGAGCTTGTAGATCTGCTATTTTTGAAAAATCGTGAAAATGTGCGCAAATCTTTGAATATATATATTTTTAAAGCGAACATTTTTAACTCAAATCTTTGCTTCTGGGGGGTCCCTGGAACAACATATTTTGATGGGGGTCCGCGGCCAAATACATATAATTTCGGGGGTCCTTGACATGAAAAAGATTGAGCACCGCTGATATAGAAACATACGTTTTTAAGAATACTGTTGAGATTTAGGAGACGTGTAGAATCGGCTTCAGGTCTCAATGGGTTAAAGTCACCGGGGACACGGTAGAAGGAGGAGGAAGGTGGATTGTGTGTGTGTGTGTGTGTGTGTGTGTGTGTGTGTGTGTGTGTGTGTGTGTGTGTGTGTGTGTGTGTGTGTGTGTGTGTGTGTGTGTGTGTGTGTGTGTGTGTGTGTGTGTGTGTGTGTGTGTGTGTGTGTGTGTGTGTGTGTGTGTGTGTGTGTGTGTGTGTGTGGGGCGGTTGGGGGGCGGTATATATAGTAGCCATGGTGAATGAATTGTGGCTCCCATCAGCCTGAACATCCCTAATGCGTTTCACTCAATTTAGCCAATGGACTGCTTAGCCCATTGCTGCTTAGCGAGGCCGGGGCTACTTCCTATTCTGCTGTCTGTCATGACCCTCTCCTCCGCTGCATTCGCCTTGAAGAAGAACAACCGCAAGGCAGGGCTAATCAATACCACTCACTCTGCACGCATAGGACTTATCAACTCCCCCTCCCCTCCCCCACCCTCCTCCCCCCATCCTGTTGAATGCTGATGGCTGAATCTAAACCCTGCATATATAGGCTGGAAGCAGTGGTGTAAAGTAACTAAGTACATATACTCAAGTACTGTACTTAAGTACAATTTTGAGGTACTTTTACTTTACTAAGAGAATATCCAATTTCCAGTAGTTTTACTTCTACTGCACTACATCTCGGAGGCAAATATGGTACTTTTACTCCACTACAATTATTTGAAAACGTAAGTTACTAGTTACTTGTGGAGATATACATTATTACATTATAAAACATACATTAACCCCCTTTAGCCCTATTTTATACCTAGGCTATTTGAAAATAGCCGATCTACAAGCTCACAACTGAGCAACTGGCCGCCGACCCACATCTCAAAATATGTTGTTCCAAAAATAGCAGATCTACAAGCTCGTAGCTACGAGCTTGTAGATCTGCTATTTTTGAATAGCCCAAAGTGTAAAATAATGCTTTTTAGCTCAAATCGAACCGAGGTGTTCGACGCGCCGCACTGGTGATTAATGTGCGGTGGCACGGCTGATCTCTCTGTGGACAAATCCTCCCTTCAAGTCAGACAGCTCATCCCCACACACACACACACACACACACACACACACACACACACACACACACACACACCTAGGCTGGCCTCTGCTGCACTGTTGAAGCGACGTTCTTTCCCCTGGCTTTTGACTTGTCACAATGTCCTGAATGTAGACGAGAAGCACCCAAGGGTCGCGCTAGGATTTTAATCAGCCGGTCCTAATGTCCGGAATGATTCAAATTTATCGGACATCTGATAAGAATACCGGTCATAATTATGTTTATGCATTAATTACAGATTTTTAGATTTTTACCTGATTTTTTTTTTACCAGGTGGTCCGCAGCAAAATTTGTTCATCATAATCATTTTAACCACTTACATCCATATTTTATACTTTGACTATTCAAAAATAGCAGATATCTGCTATTTTTTGGCCCCCAGTTGCTCCTGTCTTGGCATATCCACTGTTCAGGGCAGGGTCTGCCATGAGAATAGTCTCACCAGATAACACAGGCTGAAGACGCTCCATTCCTCCAATCGGCACCAAACTTGGCCCACACACTGTTCAGGGGTCTGGGGTCAGGGGTCACACTGTTCAGGGGTCTGGGGTCAGGGGTCACACTGTTCAGGGGTCTGGGATCAGGGGTCACACTGTTCAGGGGTCTGGCATGACGATAGTCACACTGTTCAGGGGTCTGGCATGACCATAGTCACACTGTTCAGGGGTCTGGCATGACGATAGTCACACTGTTCAGGGGTCTGGCATGACGATAGTCACACTGTTCAGGGGTCTGGCATGACGATAGTCACACTGTTCAGGGGTCTGGCATGACCATAGTCACACTGTTCAGGGGTCTGGCATGACCATAGTCACACTGTTCAGGGGTCAGGGGTCACACTGTTCAGGGGTCTGGCATGACGATAGTCACACTGTTCAGGGGTCTGGGGTCAGGGGTCACACTGTTCAGGGGTCTGGGGTCAGGGGTCACACTGTTCAGGGGTCTGGGGTCAGGGGTCACACTGTTCAGGGGTCTGGCATGACGACAGTCACACCAACAAAACAAACTCAATTGGACACATTTAAATGGCCGTATCTCTGTGACTACTTGCTCTGATCAGGATCAATATAGGACTAGATTATAAAATGTATTGTGTAACATTGTCACTTCATCCTTTATTTATATTGTTTTTGTGTTTTTTTTGTCCTTTGCAGACGAACTACGGAAACTGAGCTGGTCGGGCATCCCACGACAGGTTCGGCCAATCACGTGGAAGCTCCTATCGGTAAGTTGAAGACGCACGCACGCACGCACGCACGCACGCACGCACGCACGCACGCACGCACGCACGCACGCACGCACGCACGCACGCACGCACGCACGCACGCACGCACTCACAGACTGTCCGATGGCGCATGATGTGGACAATGATTATAGGACTGACTTGAAGCCAAGTCAGATTTTATTATAGCCCGATACAGTGGTGGAACAAGTACTCACATTTTTTACTTAAGTAAAAGTACCAATACTGCAATATAGAAATACTCTGTTACAAGTAAAAGTCCAGAATTCAACATCTACTTGAGTAAAAGTGCAAAAGTATTGGCATCAAAATGTACTTAAAGTACCAAAAGTAAAAGTACTAAATATTTGAAAATAACAGATCTACAAGCTCACAACGCGTCGCGATGCGACGTGTTGTGAGCTTTTAGATCGGCTATTTTCAAATAGCCTAGGTATAAAATAGGGCCGAGGTGGTTTCTGTATTATATAATAATTTATATCTGCAAAGTAACTAGTAACTAAAGTTTTTGAATAATTGTACTGGAGTAAAAGTACAATATTTGTCTCTGAGATGTAGTGGAGTAGAAGTAAAAGTATTGGAAATTGGAAATACTCCAGTAAAGTAAAAATACCTCAAAATGTTACTTAAGTACAGTACTTAAGTAAATGTACTTAGTTACTTTCCACCACTGCACATGTGTCATGTTCGTCCTCTCAGATTCATTCCCTGTATGATTTATGGCCAGCAGTAAAGGCTGCTGTTGGTGTGTTTCTTCGCTCCTTTATAAAACTTCAACAGGGAGAATTGCGAAGCGCAGATAATTTATTCATGAAGGGCGCTGTGTTTACTCATTAAGCCATTGTTGCGGTTTACAGCTCCTCTAGTCTGCTGAGAGAAGAGTGGCTTCTTGAACGCCATGACTTTCCCATTAATTACCACACACACTAGCTAATGTGCTGCAGATAAAGCATCATTAAAGAAAGGTTTGTGTGTGTGTGTGTGTGTGTGTGTGTGTGTGTGGTGTGGTGTTTGGGCTGTGTGAAGTGCTTTGATTAACTTAGGATTCAGCACTTTTGTAGGGTCAGAATTGAGTGTCAGTGGTCTGCAGAGTTGTTTGAGGCCTTAAGGCAGGCCAGCTGTGTGTGTGTGTGTGTGTGTGTGTGTGTGTGTGTGTGTGTGTGTGTGTGTGTGTGTGTGTGTGTGTGTGTGTGCGTGTGCGCGCGCGTGCGTGAATGAGTATGTTGACTATGATAGTAACTTACTTAGTCCACCTGTGTGTGTGTGTGTGTGTGGGCGCGCACACACAACTTTTCTAGCAGTGCAGACGTTTGTGGCCTCAGGGTACCAGTGTGAGTGATGGCTGCTGGACTAGTGCTTCTGCACTGGGGAGAAGACAGCAGAGAGAGAGGGTTGGGGGGGGGGGGGGGTTAAGAAGAGCGAGGAGGAGAGATAGAGAGAGGGAAGACGAGCTAGAAGAAGTGAAGGTCACTTGCCCTCGAAAACTAAACTGCAGAGTATCGTCAACGTGTGCAGCCAAGTTGCAGGCACAGCCCCTTAACCACTTCTGCCCAATACTCGTACGACAGTCTCACGCAAAAGTGGTGAACCTACCCGATATGCATCCACAAGCACACAATTTGCTTTGAAAGAACTGATTTGTCCCTGCTGCCATTGATATTATGATAATCTTTTTTTTATTGAATGAATGAATAGAAACAATGTGCTATTATTGTAATTTGTTTTGTTGCCACCAACTCATGCCAAAAAAAAAAAAACGCAGACTGCCAGGATTTTGCGATTTTGTTACCTTTTCAAGTAGTCACATAATATTTATCTCCAGTATGATCGATCCCCTGATGGTTGCTAATCACAGAGGCTTTCATTGTGCTTCCGTGAAAAAAAAAAAAACATGTCATTGCGATTCCCGTTCGCTTGTTATAGCCAGTTGAAAATAGCATCTTTCGCTCAAAAATACATAGTAAAACACAGGAGCAGAGATTCAGAATATTTTGCTAATATTTTAACCAGGAAGTGAATGGAGCAGTAAATCTTTGGGTTGCGTTATCTCCTGGTTCTGTGTGAAATTTCGGGGGGAAAAAAAGAGCCGTCAAAAGATGTCATTGGCAGGGAATGAGTTAAGTGCAAAAATGAAAAACTTTGGCACTCTGTTGTCTCTAAAGTTTCATCCTTGGCACATGCACACACACACACGCACACGCACACGCACACGCACACACGCACACACATACAAACACCTGAAAGCTGTGTCACTTTGTGACAGATGAAGATGAGACTGTCACAGACAAAGCTGTTGACATCATCCCATCCTCTGGTTTGTAACCGTCACTCATCTGAAATCCAATGTTGTTGTTGTTTATTCTCAGATCTCAGCGACAGAACAACAACAATCGCCGTCTGTCACCTCCAGCTTAACTCTTTAAGACCCGGGACCGCATCTGTGTGTCATTTTTTGATTTCTTTGGCTATTCAAAAAATAGCAGATAAACAAGCTCATAGCGCGCCACCGAGTGCCGCGCTATGAGCTTCAAGATCTGCTACTTTTGAATAGCCAAAGAAATCTAAAAATGACACAGATAAGTTTCCCGGTCTTAATGGGTTAAAGAAACGCAGGAGAAAAGTGACAAAATGTGTTCTTAACATTTTGACAGCCAGGATAATAAAATGTCACTCACGCTGGGAGGATGCATCTAAAACATTTAACTACGTTTTGGGGGTTTTTGTTTCGTTTTTTGGGGTTGGTTGTTTGTTCACATTCACACATTCACGTTAAGCAGGGAGTTGCGTCACCAGGCGAGTGCATACCTTGGGAGAAATATACCCCCCAGTAGACTAAATTATTCCCGGAACTTTTTAGACCAATCCCAAACACGGCGCGCGCAAAGCGCGCGACGTGTACGTTAAGCAGGGAGTTGCGTCACCAGGCGAGTGCATACCTAGGAGAAATATACCCCCCAGTGGACTAAATCATACTCGAAACTCATAGACCAATCCCAAACACGGAGCGCGCGACGTGTACGTTGAGCAGGGAGTTGCGTCAACAGGCGAGTGCATATCTGGGAGAAATATACCCCCCAGTAGACTAAATTCTTCCCGAAACTTTTTAGACCAATCCCAAACGCGCGCCGTGTACGTTAAGCAGGGAGTTGCGTCACCAGGCGAGTGCATGCCTTGGGAGAAATATACCCCCCAGTAGACTAAATTATTCCCGAAACTATTTAGACCAATCCCAAACACGGCGCGCGCGAAGCGAAGCGCGCGCCGTGCAACAAAATCTTTGTTTCTACACCGGGGGAAACACATTTCCTGGGTGTGCGATCTTTAGTCCTGGGCCAGACCTACGCCTGGCTATTAACCACTTAAGCCCTGTTTAATTTGTTGTACGACAAATAGCTACATTTTGTTTTGGGCTTGTAGATTGGCCTACAAAAAAACAATGGGACTCCAGGGTCGATGTGGTTAAGACCTTCCCGTAGGACTTAAGGCGCACGGCGAGAGCTTCTCGTCCTCCCCTGAAGTGTCCAATCACACCTGCCTCAAATCCTTCTTCTGCAGCACAAATCGACAGGGGAAATAGATGAGGAGGGATCAGCCTCTGAAAATCTATTCTCTCTCTCTCACACACACACACACACGCACACACACACACACACACACACACACACACACACACACACACACACACACACACACACACACACACACACACACACACACGCACACGGACTGACTGACTGACTCCCCCAAGCCACAAGCTGTATTCCATAAACCTGGCCGTCACCTAATAAAGCTTCACTCCAGCAGCGTCCCCCCATGCCCTTGTGCTGCTCACCGGGCGTTAGGCATGTAACGATTCACTCAACCCACGATACGATTCGAATCACGATTTGAGGTTCACGATACGATTTTCCACGATTTTCTTTCACAAAAAAATATTTTCCAGACAAATGACCGAAACTTTTTTTTTATTCTTTCTCTTACACAAATCCAGTATTTTCTTCTCTTTTATTCTTTTTTTTCTTTTACAATACTGTGTTTTCCCTTATCCTCTTTTTAATACAGTAGCAAATGACTGAAAACTCTATCAATTCTCTTACAAAGATCCTGTATTTTCTTTTGCACATGTCAGTGACATCACTGACGAATCCTTGGTATCTTTACTTCCGGGTTGCATAATGATGACATCACTGTCGAATCCTTGGTATCATGGTCCTAGCCTTTCAACGTGTCTGTGTTTACCAACTGCGTCACCACTACACGCTGTTTTTTGTTTTTTTCACGCTCGCGCTAATGAAACACTAAATGGGATTATTATTTCATGTCAACATTCAAGTACAACTATCAGAACATGTAAACCAGGTAAAGTAATGCGTCACTCTGCAAGTTTAACTAAAGTTTTCCACCTTTCCAAATGTTTCTTCTGGCTATTTTTCACATCGCGATTCACTTTTTCATTAAATCGATTTAAATCGTCACCCGTTTGAATCGATTTAAATCGATTTACGATATATCGTTACATGCCTACCGGGCGTGCTGCAACATATTTGATGTTCTTCCCCCACTGGGCTGGGCCAGTGTTGTCCACCCCCCCCCTCTCTCCCTTCCCTCCACCCCCTTCTTCTCCTCCCCGACAACAGACGAGAAGGAGCCTCCCCCCGGGGTAGAGCGCATGATGCATGCTAAGCAGTAGTGGACAAAGTACTCGACCTCACTGTACTTGAGTCAAAGTATACAGTAGATCATACATGGGCAACTGGCGGCCCCCGGGGGCCACATGCGGCCCCCACCTTCACTTAATGTGGCCCGCAGGTTAATATCAGAATACTCATATATTATTGATTTCAGCTGTTATGATTGTTGCAAACATGACCCGCTTTAATGACTTCAGTCTATATTAGTAGCTTAATGACTACTATTAACATACTGTCTTTTTTATGGCCAATGTGTTTGTATTTAAGTTCATAAAGTTAACATAAGTATAACTAAATGCATTTGAAATGACTTTTCAGGATTCCAATAAAAAAATAGCAAAAAAAGAAAAACAAGATTCCAATTCAAAGATAGCAGATCTACAAGCTCAAAACTTCGACGCGTTTTGAGCTTGTAGATCGGCTATTTTTGCTATCTTTGCTCCACTACCTACTTTTAATCACTCCTATAGAGCATTTGTTCAGTAACAGGAGTCTCCCAGTCTCTCTAGCTCTTTGATAAACTGAAAATACATTTTCAGGTAGGCGACAAAATTCATTTGTCGGCTTCATTTTTAATAGCGTTCCAGCTAACGTTCCTCCCTGCGTTAATATTGACCTACTTGCTCCCACGGGGCCGGGGGACATTCGGTGTCAGCTCAACCAGTGGCGTACCCACCATAGAGGCAGGGCAGGCGGCCGCCTGCCCAACTAGAAAATAAAGTAAAAGACTGACTGAGAAACAGGCAGTGAAAAGAATCCAAACAGGCCGTTGGACCATAAGGATAAGGATACTTCCTTTTAACAGGTCGTTCATGAAAGTCCTTGCGGTCTTGTTTCCAATGAGAACCTGTGAGCAATTGGGGTTAAGAGTCTTGCTCAGGGACAAATTTCATATCATCGGCACATATGCTGGGATAGCCTGGAATCGAACCTGGGGCAACCAGGGCCAGCTGGTTCCCTAGGCGGGCTCACTAACCACTCAGCTATGGCCGCCCATTAGCCGCCCATTAGCCCCGCCTCCTCGTCCATTCACGCGGGCAGGCAGCTAATCCATCGTATCCATTCAGCAGAGCGACCCTCCCCTATAGTGATGCAAATGTATGCCTTTATCTTCATGGGTTGCCAGGAGTGCCAGTGGTGGGGGTCTGGGCCATCACCTGTACTCACCTGGCATAAAAGGGGCTCTGAGAGCAGCTTGAGCCATTCATTACTAAACTACAACATGAAGAGACCACGCTGAAGAATTGATTGATTGATTATACTTGCATATTGTTTTTGTTAACGTTTTTCAGTTTTGTAGTCAGTGTAGTGTTGCTGTCAATCTGGGAACCCAGCGCCAAATGAAAAGGAAAAACAGCGCCCTCTGCTGTTTTTGACTATCTCAGTTGGCTCTGGGAGGAAGAAAACGTAGCACCTGTGCGCAAGGAAACCGGGGTTTTGGTCTGCCTTCACCGCTCCACTTCCGGTGGTGCGACTATGTTTTCATTCCCACTAACAATATTTCTACACGGAACACTAACACCACTTCTCCCAGAGAACATGGATCGTTTTGGTTCTAAGCCCACTTGTTTCTATGATGAAAGAGCAAGTTAAAATGTGAATATCTTTCCGTGGTTTTGTCTGCTCCTTGGACGCTATTGTTAAATTAGTTTCGGTTTGTTTCTAGTGGGGAAGGATCGACGGACACGTGAATCCCGCCCACTACATTTGATTGGGCAAAGCGCGGCCTGCTTCCTGATCTGAAGGCACGCCCACTTGAAACCAATGCGCACGGGTTGTCAACACGGCTACCGACAGATTCAAACGCAGAGCAGAATCTGTTCTTGAGAGATTATGTTGCTGTTAAATTGTTTCCCCCGAATTTCCCCTCGAGATTTTTTTCCCGAGTACCCCCCCACATCTCGCCTGCCCTAAATGTAATTCCTGGGAACGCCACTGAGCTCAAGCCAGCTGATTGCTGCCCTCAAGCGGCGCGGAGCAGTTAGGAGTTAGGTGTCTTGCTCAAGGACACTTCGACCAGTCATGTTCGACACATTGCTGGCCTGGAATTGTACCTGGGACAACTGGGGACTGCGGTTCCCCCTGCCTCATTATTAGAAATGGCATAAATTAACCACATGAACCCCGGCGTCCCTATTCTGGGCCGTTAAAAAACTAAAGAAAAAAGGGAGGGGGGGCTGTAGGGTCAGAGAGATGTTATAACCTTCATTTGAAATATCTCTCACACACACACACACACACACACACACACACACACACACACACACACACACACACACACACACACACACGCACTCACGTTCACAGAAACAATAATTTTGTCGGAGCGTAACACCATTCGTATTTCATTTATTTTAACCCATTAAGACCTGAAGCCGATTATACAACATGTCTTCTAAATACTACGTTTTTTGAAAAAACGTATGTTTCTATATCAGTGGTGCTCAGACTTTTTCATGTCAAGGACCCCCAAAATTATATGTATTTGCTACTCCCTTCTCAAAATATTTTGTTCCAGGGACCCCCAGAAGCAAACAATAAAGTTAAAAATGTTCGCTTTAAACAACATATATTCAAAGATTTGCACACATTTTCTCGATCTTTCAAAAATAGCAGATCTATAAGCTCATCTTGCCGCGCTATGAGCTTGTAGATCTACTATTTTTGAATAGCCGAAGTAGCCAAAATAATGCTTTTTTTTAGCTCAAATAAAAAAATGACACAGATGCGTCCCAGGTCTTAATGAGTTAAAGAGCACACCGCCTCCGAGCCTGAAGGGGGGAAAAGGGGGGGAGGGGGCGGGGCAGGAAAGAAATGAAAGTATTTTCCTTTCCGCCTCCCTGAATGAGCATGTGCCCGTGGCACTATGTACATTCACTAATGGAGTGTGGCGGTTAAATGTTCACTTGTGAGGGAGAAAGGGGAAAGCTAACTGGCTGTGTGGAGGTATTGATGGTTCTTCTTCGCAACGAGCTCACAACGCGTCGCACCTACAGCTTGTAGCTATAGTAACAGGCTATTTTCAGCATGCAACCAAGTGTAAAGTCAGCCATTACGACACCATCAAGGCACCCGCCAACATACATTTTAGTCGACTAAATCAACTGCAGATTTAGTCGACTAAAACTAGACAAAAACTAAAACATTTCAGGTGACTAAAATATGACTAAAACTAAATGGAATTTTATTCAAAAGACTATGACTAAAACTAAATCAAAATTTGCTGTCAAAATCAACACTGGTGTGTAGGCTATCCATCAGACTGCGGACCTGTATTTGATAAGATCTTCTCAGGGATCCCCATGTTTTGTTATAATAACCAGGGTTTCCATTAAGCTTGTCTTTTTATTTTATTTTTGCTGACCAACATGACCAGTAAGATTCTATTTCAGGAGAGTGTAGCCATTCATTAGCTTCAATTTTTACGTTGTTCCAGTTTAAAATGTGTCTTTGGATTTTTGTGTCATCGCTTCTAATATCACCTGTTTATCCTCTGTCCTGTATGAGTTCTCTCTTCTAATTGGATAACGTTGGTATCCCGTCCTGAAAATGCATTTCTGTTTACCAACGAGCTGGAGACGACAGGGAGGCTCCTGTTATGGAACAAACACGTCATCATATAGAGCTATTAATTCAACCCTTATTTTAACAAAAGAAAATATACAATAAAAATAACAAGCTTACACACCACGTCCGTATCAAAGTTACATACAATACAATACATCACATTACAACAATTTGATCCGAGAAGTGACCTCCGCCTAGCAACTCAGAGACAGGTATGCAGTAAGCACGGCCGTGCAGTGTCTAAAATAACCACTTAGCCGTCCCACTGTACCAGTGGTGTGTTCTACCGTGTCACGCTATATACCTAGTATGACGTGTAGATTTATTTGGGGGGGAAAGCGTAGAGAGTCTAACCATTTCATCCATTGACCACGCGTGAGCGTAACCGTGACCAAATTATTGGCTTAGGAATTGTGACACAAAACTAAAGACATCCATGAATTCAAGGCTTCATGAGGTGTGTAATTGATAGATAGTAAGACATGTTTTGGGTGAACAACTCCTTTTAAGCCCTATTTTAAACTTACGCTCGTGCAAACAGAACAGCAGGAGTTACTGATTACTCGTGTGTATCCTAAAGGGTGACTTTACTTTAATTTGTAGGCTAATCTTCTGAGAGGGAAAGAAACCGGAATGAAAAGAGAAATGCGAGTAGAGGCAGGACAACAGAGAAAGAAAGACATATAGCATTAGTGTGACCTGCCCGTGGCTTTCCTCCGTCCTCTGCTAATCAGTTTGCGTTGGACCTCATCCCTCCAAACCCCTCCATCTCTCTAATGGCTCTCTGCCATTAACCCATTAAGACCTGAGGCCGCTTCTAAACATTTTCTAAATCCTAACAGTTTTTCGGAAAAAAATGTAAAAAAAATAATTTTCACGATTTTTCAAAAATAGCAGATCTACAAGCTCGTAGCGCGGCACTCGGTGCCGCGCTATGAGCTTGTATATCTGCTATTTTTGAATAGCCTAAAGCAATCTAAAAGTGACACAGATGCGTTCCAGGTATTAATGGGTTAGGGAAGACGGATCTGTCCTCAGAAGGAAGAAGGAGGGAGAGGAGGGTGCATTGGGGGGGAAAGCCATTTGAAGAGTTTAAATGGAATCGCTACTCGCTAGCCTGAGTTCTGACAAACTAAAGCGATGTGCATTTATTGTAGCGGTTAAAACCTTGTCCTGTAATCAAAAGGTTTTGCGTCTATACGTCAGCTGAAACATTGACGCGTTTCCCTCCATGTTCCCTGTGGAGTGTCAGAGTTTTGAGGCCAAAGTGTTTTGTTCGAAAATACATCAAAAGAAAATCACAGACAGGCATATCTGCTGTGTTTACAGTACTGATGTACTGGAAGCTGCAGCCATTCAGTTAAATACTGAACTTTAGCACTGCATGAAATGATCTGTCTCTTCTAAACGTTTCCTACTCCTTCTCCCCTACACGTCTCCTAATACTGCAGTGTAATGCTTACTGACCAGTACTGAGCACAGAGTTTAGAGTCTTCTAGCTGGCCTGCCTGATGACGCTATACATCTTGCTTGCATCCCATGGCTGGGAAGAAATGTTGTCCAAGACAAAAGAACGGATTCATTCATGTTGTCTCTTTAGTTGATTGAGTTCGCTAAAATAACTCGCAAACAAACGCACCAAAAACGAAAAATGGCTGAAGGAGGAGAACAAACTGATTTGGTGGTGGATTTACTGGCAAAGCCTTTTTCGAGAAGACAAGCTTGCCATTGTAAAGAAGGGTCGACCGACCCCAGAGTTACCAGGGCTGATAAAACAGACATATGCAAGAAATACGACTGGACAGACTGGACTCTCAGCATTGGCCTCCATGGCAATCGAGAAGGACCTTTATATTGGAATTAAAGCACACAGTACTGCACGACCACGTCATTGAACCTTTTCTAAAGAAAGAAAGAAGGATGGACTTGGAGCAGCCATGGCAAGTTTATATTCTTTTTTATTGATCGTTTTATAGGCTATATTGTTGTTGCTGCCGGTGTGTGACCGAGCCTCAAGTTCAGTGTGCGTGTGTGCAGTGTGTGTGTGTGCGTGTGTGCAGTGTGTGTGTGTGTGGTCCACTCCCAGCAGCTTGTCTGGGATATGTGACAAAGCCTGTTGAATCGAATCCTGAGCGTGTTCCACTTCCACATATTTTTTTTGCGCGCTTTCTTGTTGTATAAGAAAATATGACTGGTTGTGACTGTGAGTTTGTTATTGTTCTGGGCTATGCTGGTGCAGCCAGCATCCTGTCATGCTACTGCGCAATTTTGCCAGATCGTTGTGGATTTTTGCAATCATGGGGGCTATCACGTCTCTGCAATATATTTTAATTGTAACTCTCAGAAGTATTAAGCTTTGTGTTGTAATATCAGGGTTCCCGCGGGTCATTAAAAAGTCTTAAATTGTCTTAAAAAAAATATCGGGAATTTAAGGTCTTAATTTGTCTTAAATTTGACCGTAGGTATTAAATTTGAAGGTTATGTTTTTAAGGCTCATGGGAAAATGAAAGCCATAAACATTTGTGCGTATTCTAGTGTTGTATTTTCCATAAAGATATATTATCAGTACGCTCCTCCATCTCTCCCATTGTGTTGAGAGCGGGTGAGAGACGCACACACAGCAGTCAGTGTGTGTTCCATAGGCTGATAGCCCCGCCCTCCCCTGTCTCTCTTTTCCTTCTCTCAGTCACTCACTCAGCTGGAGTTGATGAGCTTGTCTCGTTGCCCGGCCGTCAGCGTCAGCGCTGCAGTGTCGCTCGTTAATTAATTTGCTCCAGGTGTCTGTGTAAGCTCAGAAGCTCATTTAAGTGGACATTGGGCAAAATCAGAGCCCCCGTGACCCTTTTGGTTGATAAAGATAGCAGTAGTTGTAGTTGAGCACTGTTTGGCAGTACTTGTTGCTACAGAGCATGCTAATGAATGCTAAGTGCTAACAACAAATGTATGCTATATAACGGATGTCACTGGTTACAATGTGGAATAGAAACGACGGACGCTTCCCCCTCAGCTGTCATCAGGCAACAGTTTCAAGTGAATGTTTGACTGATCAGAAGTAAATATTGTGCTACACACACACACACACACACACACACACACACACACACACACACACACACACACACACACACACACACACACACACACAGTTTGAGCCTTCACTTGCTGTGCTGCTGCGCAACAGGGCAGATCTCCACCAGGCCAGGTGGCCCTACCCAGGCCCATGAAATTGATAGGCAGTCTACAGTAGCCAATTAGAATGAAATCTGCTAAAACTGACTCATACACTAATACAGAACCATATATAGGCTAAATATTGTCTCTGACTCTCTGTCGGTTGGGAAAACTGTTCCTTTTATTTTAAAACAATTTCAAATGGTGAAAAAAGCCAATCTACAAGCTATAATTATTAAAAATTAAGAAATACTATATTTTAAATAGTGAAAAATACAGGGGGAATACATAAAATCTCTAATCTGTGATTCTAATGTGATTAATGTGACCCCTACAGTCAGTGAAGTCCAGGGCTGAATGTGACAAATATTGAGACAAATAGGCTATAACCTAGGCATGTAACGATTTATCGTATATCGATTTAAATCGATTCAAAGTGGTGACAATTTAAATCGATGCAATAAAATATGACATCGCGATGCAACCAGCAGAGGGCGCAATCGAGTCAAGACTCCCTCCCTTGTTATCCGCCTACTAGTTTTTTCCCCTCAGGGCCACCATAGCTGCCTCGTTGGTCTCTACTTCACTCACTCAACGGCAGGCTATGAACGGCAGAGAGGGGTTCACGTCCTCTCAGGCTATGAAATCTAAACAACTAGGCGATCGCACTGCATAAAGAGGGAAATGTGCGTCGCATGTAAACATGTTTATTTGATTGATGAATAGCCCAAACTATACCGTTTACCCCCTCCCCCGTCTGACGACGTTGCTAGGCTGTAGAGTGCAATGAATAATAATCTAATTTAACAATTGTATCAGACTGCTGACAACGTCAAACTCCTTTCAACACTGTCTTTCAGATATATAGCGAATTTCATTGATACTACTAATCAATTAATTCTTATCTAATCTCATTTGGAGCAGTTTAAAACAGTTTCCCTTATTACATAAATGTGTTGTTTTATACAGAATGCTGAGAATGTAGCAGAGATTAAAAAAAATAACTTGTAAATCCCAAGGCAAAGCCTTAGTTTGTTTATTTGAAGAGGTTTTCTTTATAATTTATTTCATCTGGGATAGATGTTTCAAAATCCATTTATTTATTTAGGTTTATTATTTATAGACATATATTTAAAGTTATTATTTTACAAATAAAAAATATATGTCTTAATGTGTCAGTTAATGCATGTACCTCATGAATAAAAAGGCTTTATTTAATTTCATATATTAAAAAGAGGAAAAGAGAAAATATAGTTTTTAAAAAAATACATGATTTTTGTAAAATAAATAATCAAGGTTTTTAATAAATGTGCTAAAAAAATCGTGAGAAAATCGTGACAAATCGTATCGTGAACCTCGAATCGTGATTCGAATCGTATCGTGAGTTGAGTGAATCGTTACATGCCTACTATAACCCAATACATAATTTTATTAAATAAATTGGTTATATTTTACAGATAGTTACACTATTCTTGTACTATATTAAAATTAAATCATCCTTAACCTTCAGGTTAATTCATTATTTCCGTGGACTTAAAAATCTTCGTTTTTTTTATGGCCTTCTTTTTGATTGGCCTTTTACAGGCCCTACCAGCCTGTAGGGGGAGGTAGAGAGTAACATATTATGATACCAGCCTGTAGGGGTAGGTAGAGAGTCACATTATAATACCAGCCTGTAGGGGGAGGTAGAGAGTCACATTATAATACCAGCCTGTAGGGGGAGGTAAAGAGTCACATTATAATACCAGCCTGTAGGGGGAGGTAGAGAGTAACCTATTATAATACCAGCCTGTAGGGGGAGGTAGAGAGTAACATATTATATTACCAGCCTGTAGGGGGAGGTAGAGAGTAATATATTATAATACCAGCCTGTAGGGAGAGGTAGAGAGTAACATATAATACCAGCCTGTAGGGGGAGGTAGAGAGTAACATATTATAATAGCAGCCTGTAGGGGGAGGTAGAGAGTAACATATTATAATACCAGTCTGTAGGGGGAGGTAGAGAGTAACCTATTATAATACCAGCCTGTAGGGGGAGGTAGAGAGTAACATATTATATTACCACCCTGTAGGGGGAGGTAGAGAGTAATATATTATAATACCAGCCTGTAGGGAGAGGTAGAGAGTAACATATCATAATACCAGCCTGTAGGGGGAGGTAGAGAGTAACATATTATAATACCAGCCTGTAGGGGGAGGTAGAGAGTAACATATTATAATAGCAGCCTGTAGGGGGAGGTAGAGAGTAACATATTATAATAGCAGCCTGTAGGGGGAGGTAGAGAGTAACATATTATAATACCAGCCTGTAGGGGGAGGTAGAGAGTAACATATTATAATACCAGCCTGTAGGGGGAGGTATTATATCGGTGCCGCGCTATGAGCTTGTAGATCTGCTATTTTTGAATACCCAAAAATCTTAAAATGACACAGATGCGTTCCCGGTCTTAATGGATTAATAGAAGTTTTACCATCCGCTGGCCTGCACTCCCATTAGCCAATTTCAATATAGGAAGACATTGTTTCGACATTTATTTGGGTCTTAAATTACATTTGTTGAGGTCTTAAAAAGGTCTTAAAAAGTCTTAAATTTGACTTTCAAAATGGTGCAAGAACCCTGAATATATAATGTAATTTCTGAAAAACCTCCGACATCTACACACTTAATGGAGTAAATGTTTTGTACCGAATTAACCAAATTAACAGAATTAACCAAATTCAAGTTTAAAAAAAAAGTAACACACCCGTGAAAAAAACAAAAATGTTTGCGCACGCGCGCGGCTGACAACGCGTGCGTGCGTTGTCCATTGAAGGCCTGGGTATGAAATGCACCGCCCGGCCACTGTCAAGCAAACATTTTTAACTCAAATCTTTGCTTCTGGGGATTCTCCAAAATGTCTTCTAAATCAACAGTTTTTTGGGGAAAAAGTTTTGAACAGAACTTAGTTTGATGTTTTCTGCTCGTCCTGAAAAGCACCGACAGGGAAAGAGCCCCGCGGCCAGGCTGGGTCACACTTGAAGAGCATGGAATTGTATTTTCTCATTCCCCATACTATTCCCCATGCCTGACTTCGCAGGGGCAGCATTGGGGATCCTGTCACTTCTCTCTGACTGAATATGTTCTTCTCCTGCATTCTCCATCGACTCCTCACCTCCCTGGGAGTTCAACAGCTCCTCCTGCATTCTCCTTCTACTGCTACCTCCCCTCCCTGGGATTTCAACAAGCTCCCACTGCGTTATGCTTCCACTCGTCACCTCTCTGGGAGCTCAACCGCTTTGATCAATGCTGCTCCATACCGCAAGAGTGTGGTGGTCCAAACCCATTCTGTGTCACATCTGGGTGCGCACTAGGGCTGGTGAATTAATATGTGAATATCGAATATTCCTCGAATATGGGGAAAATATGGATATTCGAATATGAAAATTAATATTCAAATATAGAAATAAAAATAACTTGTTTATTTGACAGGGACAATACAACAAACTGTATCAAGTTATAAAAACAAACAAAATATATGTTTTATTGGATCCGAGCACTCGATACATTGTTTTTTGTATTGTTTCTGTCAAAACTTTTTTTGTTGAAAAATGTATAATAATGATAATAATATTCGAATATATTTGAATATCTGCCAATTTTTAAGACCAATATTCAAATATCATTTCTGAGGAAAGTTGACAGCCCTAGTGCGCACACATGCACACATGCACACATGCACATATGCACACATGCACACATACACACATGCACACATGCACACATGCACACATGCACACAGGTGCGCCTTTGAGAGGTTTACTTGCCCATGTGCCTCGGACACAAAAAGTTTGAAAAGCACTGATCTAAATGGAACAGAAAGTGAAGCGTGACGCTATCCTACCCTACCCTAAAATTGTTCAATTTGGCACTTTGATAGACACTTCAAAAAAGGTTTCCTGGCGTGTTTGGGAGAAGATGAATAGTTTTCCACTGTGAAACGCTGTCATTTTTGGAACAATGCCCCTTTGATTCCTCGGTGCAGCGGCGTCTGTCAGTGGTGTTTTGTGGAGTAATTTACTTTGTGAATGCCTTTGTGTGGCCAGAGACCTGCATTTTAATAGTCTTTGGAACGCACGGTGCAGTTCGGCTTGTCTTGCTCTGTCTTGCATAAGCCTGAGTGTTGTTGTGTGTGCGTGCATATGTGCATTTTTGCGTGTGTCACTTAACACATTGTGTGCCAGAGGTTTATTAAAATAGGGTACATCTACATCTCCCACACAACTATCCTTCTCCGTTCTCTGCACTGGCTCCCCGTAGCGGCTCGCATTCAGTTTAAAACCCTGGTGCTAGCCTATAGGGCAGTGAAAGGAACAGCTCCTTCTTACCTCTGGGCTATGGTCGATGCTTACACCCCTGCCCGACCACTTCGGTCTGCCACCTCGGGGCAACTGATTGCCTCGTCACTCAAGGGTCCTTCTGGTCGATCGACACGGTCACGACTTTTTTCTGTTCTGGCCCCACAGTGGTGGAATGAACTTCCCACTGATGTCAGGACAGCAGAGTCACTGCCCATCTTTCGCCGCAGGCTGAAAACCCACCTCTTCAGGAAACACTACCCTTCCTCTTTGCCTGGCCTACTTGTTGTTAACTAGTTGTACGAACTCTTGTTTTATTTTTGTATTGTTTTATTGGATCTTGTTTAGTCGATACACTTATTTGTTTTAGCTCGTGCTCATTTGATTTAGCTATTTTGTCTCATCTGTTTAAGAAAGTAGGTAGCTGATATATTGCACTTTTACCTTAGCGCTAGGTATACTCTTGGTTGCTTGTTTTTGCAGGAAATGCACTTAAGCCTTCTGGAGATTAGTAGTTTCGTTCCCTACCTATGTTGAATGCACTTAATGTAAGTCGCTTTGGATAAAAGCGTCTGCTAAATGACTGTAATGTAATGTAATGTACATCTAGTGCCATCATATCTTCCATCCACTTACGCTGATATGTTGCGTGCTGTAGACGAGGACGCGTATGTAAACAAAGCCTGCGTGCACGCCGACGGAGGGTCCCGACTAACGCCTGGAACAATAATATTTCTAACGCGATCCTCCATTGCAGAGTTATCGCCGATCGAAAACGTCTCATTTCCACCATGTTAAAAATAAATGGGAGATATTAAGCTTTTAGTCAAGGAGTTAACATTGGAGCCGACGACCGGAATTATTTTTGACATGGATCCACATCCGGCCTCTCCTTCTTAGAGACTCCTTGGATGATCCCAAAGTTTTGTTTAAAAAAAAAAAAAAAAAAAAAATGGCCCAAAACGGTCCGGACCGCTTATGGCACTCAATGTGTTAATGTGGAGTTTTAAAGCAGATTTTGTTAATCAAAACTGTTGATTTGAAAATAAATGCATTGGTGTTATGCCAAGTTCTACCTTTAAACTGCAGTGAACACAGAAGGCCATAATGTGTTAATTAACACATCGCTTTGAAACTGAAATTGGATATGCCCACGTAGAGGCACACCTGTTTATAAAATATGTATGCATCTGTCGTTCTTGCTGTGTGGACTGCATTTTATGATGAGAAATAGTCATTTTGTCACTTATACTTGGTTTCACGAACAAAACTTGTGTGTGTTGCTCAGGACTCAGGTGTGTGTGTGTGTGTAGTCTCTTGAGACGGACACGATTTTCAAATGCCTTGGCCTAACACCAGTAGGGCTGTGTGGCCATTACTACATTTAACCCATTAAGACCTGGAACGCATCTGTGTCACTTTTTTGATTTGAGCTAAAAAAGCATTACCGTAATTTCCTGGACTATAAGCCACTACTTTTCCCCCATGCTTTGAACCCTGCGGCCTATACAACGGTGCGGCTAATCTATGGATTTTTACAGCTAACGGCCACTATGGGACTTTCTAAATCTATGAATTTTACACCTGCGGCTTGTCTATGTACACATTTGGATTTTTCCCTAAATTTGGCTGGTGCGGCTTATATTCAGGTGCGCCTTATAGTCCGGAAATTACGGTATTTTACACTTTGCATATTCAAAAATAGCAGATTTACAAGCTCATAGTGCGGCACCAAGGGCTTGTAGATCTGCTATTTTTGAAAAATTGTGAAAATGTGTGCAAATCATTGGATATATATTGTTTTAAAGCGAACATTAGTAACTCAAATCTTTGCTTCTGGGGGTCCCTGGAACAACATATTTTGAGATGGGGGTCCACGGCCAAATACATATAATGTTGCTGTCCTTGACATGAAAAAGTTTGAGAACCACTGATATAGAAACATAACGTTTTTCAGAAAACTGTTAGGATTTAGAAGACATTTGTAGAATCGGAACCTCAGACCTTAATGGGTTAAGTTGACGATTAATTGTCACACAAATAATTGCGATTAACAATGTAATAGTGTTTTTGGCGTTGGACATGGACGTTACATTTCTGTTTGGCCTTTTTAGCTTCGTTATCAAAAAATTGCACAGGGCAGATATGATGAATAAAACAGCATATACAAAGACAATACTGATATATTTAATCACTTTATACTTTTTAAGCTTGTAGATCAGCTATTTCTGCTTATATATATTAGAAAATGTAAGAAAATCTTTCAACATGGAAACAATAATTGGAAAACGATGAATAATGGCGATTATCTCAACTATTTGCAATTAGACGATTTTTAATAATCGATTATCTCGATTAACCAGTTAACTGCAAGTGCAGCTCCAGTGACAGGCCCAGAAGAACCACTAAACACTCAACAGCACTCAACAGAAGGGCTGCAACTATCAGTGAGCGTATTAGAGGTTATTCTATTCTATCCATGACTTTTCCTATTAATCGAGAAGCTTTTTGTTTCTGGTCTTTTTTTTTTTCATTTCAAATTTCATCATTGAATCAACATGAAAGATTATTTGACTGATTTAGCTCTACTTTATAAGTTGTCGCATAACGAGGACGCACAAACATTGTCCATCTACAAGCCCACACCACGCGTCGCGATATTATCTTTTCGCAGTGGTGGTAAAAGTACTCAAATGTTTTACTAAAGTAAAGTATCCATACTGCAATATAGAAGTACTCCGTTACAAGTAAAAGTCCGGAATTCAAAATGTACTTGAGTAAAAGTACAAAAGCATTGGCATCAAAATGTACTTAAAGTACCAAAAGTAAAAGTACTAAACTATTTGAAAATAGCAGATCTACAAGCTCACAACGCGTCGCACTGCTTACACATAGGCTATTTTCACATAGCCTAGGTATAAAATAGGGCTAAAGTGGTTAATGTATGTTTCATAATATAATAATTTACATCTGAAAAGTAACTAGTAACTAAAGTTTTCAAATAATTGTAATGGAGTAAAAGTACAATATTTGCCTCTGAGATGTAGTGGAGTAGAAGTAAAAGTATTGGAAATTGGAAATACTCAAGTAAAGTACAAATACCTCAAAATTGTACTTAAGTACAGTACTTAAGTAAATGTACTTAGTTACTTTCCACCACTGGCTTTTCGACATGCTCACAAAGTGTCGCGATGCGACCCGTTGTGAGCTTTTAGATCAGCTATTTTTTTTTTAAATAATTAAGACAGGCCTAAACATCAGAAGCTCTGAAAATGAGTTGAATGCACACAAAACATGACACTAACGGTGTAGAAGTTTGAGCGATTAGCCACGTTTTTGACTCACAGGTATACAGTAGTAACTGAGCTGTGTTTGTGTGTTTTCAGGGTTACCTCCCGGCCAACGCAGAACGCAGAGAGAGCGTTCTACAGAGGAAAAGACAGGAGTATTTTGGCTTCATCGAGCAGTACTATGACTCACGAAACGACGAGCATCACCAAGACACATATAGACAGGTAACGACATTCACCACACACCCACTGTCTGTCTGTCTGCCTGTCTGCCTGTCTGCCTGTCTGTCTGCCTGTCTTGTCTGCCTGTCTGCCTGTCTGCCTGTCTGTCTGTCTGTCTGTCTGTCTGTCTGAGTGTGTCTGTCTGTCTGTCTGTCTGAGTATGTCTGTCTGTCTGTCTGTCTGTCTGTCTGTCTGTCTGTCTGTCTGTCTGTCTGTCTGTCTGTCTGTCTGTCTGAGTGTGTCTGTCTGTCTGTCTGTCTGTCTGAGTGTGTCTGTCTGTCTGTCTGTCTGTCTGTCTGTCTGTCTGTCTGTCTGTCTGTCTGTCTGTCTGTCTGTCTGTCTGAGTGTGTGTGTGTGTCTCTGGGGCTGTGATGGCTCTGAAAATTGTCTATTGAGTCCACCAATTAATTAGATCACTTTGCATAATCGTGTCATTATTGTGTGGGACACACACACACACACACACACACACACACACACACACATGTTATTTGATAATGGAAACATTTAATTATATTTATCGACTTAACCCCCCCAAAAAAAAAGAAACTAAGAAAAAGTCTTATTCCCCATTTGTTAATGTCATTCTGTGGTCCCCACTCCATCTGGTTTACTGGTTAGCAACACTTAGCAGCTTCCGGCACATGGCAGGTGGCTAATGTGGCAAGTTCGCTAATCACCCTCCTTCATTCACACGCCTTTTTTCTTTGTTTCTTTTGTTTTATATTGATACGTTGTTGTGTTTTTAAACCTGTAAAGCACTTTGTGATTGTCATTGTCAGTGAGAGGTGCTCTATAAATAAAATGTATCTACTTACTTACTCCTGGATACATAATATGATGTTCCGTTCAGCTACAGTATGTCCATGGTTAACTGCCAAATATGTATGATGAATGTCATAGGCCTGCTATCCAGGGGGTTAGTCGTTAGCTTGCCTGCTAACTGGTACGGTACAGTAAAGGCTGACAGAAGCGGTGACATTTCTGCCCGCCTTGTTGTCAAGTGATTTAAAACGCCATGCATTTTAAACCTTGCACATACACAGGACATTCAGCAAACCTAAAAGGAGCGCCCGGGAGCGTTGATTTTCAGCTGAAAGGTGGTGGGAATCGCTTAACACACAACAATATGCAAAACATGAATATGTTGACTGTCGTCTGGCCTGTGTGTTTGTTTGTTTGTTTGTTTGTTTGTGTTTGTCTGTCTTCATTGAACTGGAATTTCTTTTGATGTGACGGTATGAGATGAACGCTTTGATCAGACACATTTCCATCATGAACCAGACCTAATTCTATCCAGTTAGGGATTATGTTCCTGTATACATCTTTGTTTATGTGTGTCTTGTATATCCGTGTGTGTGTGCGCGCGTGCGTGCGTGCGTGTGTGCGTGCGTGCGTGCGTGCGTGCGTGCGTGCGTGCGTGCGTGCGTGCGTGCGTGCGTGCGTGCATATACATTTGTGTATGTGTGTCTGTATGCCCTGTCTACTGTGTGTGTGTGTGTGTGTGTGTGTGTGTGTGTGTGTGTCTGACATACTTCTCTCCCATACTGCTGTCAGATCCACATAGACATTCCTAGGATGAGTCCCGAGAGTTTGGTGCTACAGCCAAAGGTGACAGAGGTAAGGATCGGACGGGACCGGACTGGACTGGACTGCAGATGTAGTACACTACGCGCACACACACACACACACACACACACACACACACACACACACACACACACACACACACACACACACACACACACACACACACACACACACACACACACACACGTGTTGCCTTGGCACCAGGGCCTGCGCTGCATCTCTACGTCCGCCTGTTTTCCAGTCAACGTGTCCGTCCGTCTGTCCGTCCGTCTGCTTGTCCGTGGGGTTGAGGCTCTGAATCGGTGGCCAAAGGTCGACAAAGAACGCAGAGGGTTCTAAGTGGTTCCTTCACATAACGATGGACAGACACATACTGAACGCCTGCCCGGTTCAGAGCTTCAAATCCCACCAACGTCTGCTCCTCCAATCAGACGCCAGATCCACTAACTCTCTCTCTCCCCCCTGTCACTTTGTGATGTGCAGATACTGTATGTGCTCACCTGCTCTATGCTTCTGTTTGTCTCTCTCTCTCTCTCTCTCTCTCTCTGTCTGTGTCTCTCCCTCTCTGCAGATTCACATTGACATACCGAGAACTAATCCCCTTATCCCCCTCTTTCAACAAGCTTCTGTCCAGGAGGTGAGATCTCACTGAACCACACACACACACACACACACACACACACACACACACACACACACACACACACACACACACACACACACGCAGTTGCCCACCTCCACAGTAAAATTCTAAGTGTCAATCTAACTAAGAGTTTCTAAGAGTAGCACAAATGTAACCACGGGTATGTTTGGTTCTATTCATACACTCCTCTGTGTTAACTTAACACTAAGGATTTTACTGTGTACCACTACGTGCTTGTCCATCAGGGTGTTTCCTCTGTCATGTTATTGTTGTCCATGACACAGTTCTTGGATGACACAGTGAGATGGAAATGAGGTTAGTTCTGAGCCATTCCCCCAAAATCACTGTACAATTCCACAGTGTTAACACATTAAGACTTGAAGCCGATTCTACATGTCTCCTAAAAACAGTTTTCTGTTTCTATATCAGTGGTGCTCAATCTTTTTCATGTCAAGGACCCCCAAAATGATGTGTATTTGGTCGCGGACCCCCATCTGAAATGTTGTTCCAGGGACCCCCCAGAAGCAAAGAATAGAGTTAAAAATGTTCGCTTTAAACAATCTATATTTCAAAGATTTGCACACATTTTCACGGTTTTTCAAAAATAGCAGATCTACAAGCTCATAGCGCGGCACTCGTTACCGCGCTATGAGCTTGTAGATCTGCTATTTTTGAATAGCCAAAAGTGTAAAATAATGCTTTTTTAGCTCAAATCAAAAAATGACACAGATGCGTTCCAGGTCTTAATGAATTAATTTAACTGTGAAAGTATAAAAAAAAATACCCATAAAGTATTGGTTTGTATATCGCGATAAGACTTTTAACAACTTGAACCCCAGTATCCATATTCTGGGGGAAACACTAATAGCCAATCTACAAGCTCACTATGAGCTTGTAGATTGGCTATTCTTGGCAAAGAGATTTGGCGTTGACGGAAAAAAAAGCACAAAACCAACTCAAGTCTAGAGGCTTTAAGTGATTCCTTCTCTTCTACACAGAGATTGAGGGTAGGACAAATGAGCTTTAAGGATACATGATTGATCATCATAATCAATCAATAGTCACAAACCACACAAATGTGTTGCGTAACTTTAAAATGACTACACTGCACATTCTTCAGTGTTAATTTAACTCATTGAGACCTGGAACGCATCTTTGTCACTTTAGATTTCTTTGGCTATTCAAAAATATCAGATCTACAAGCTCATACAAGCTCATACAAGCTCATACAAGCTCACCGAGCTATGAGCTTGTAGATCTGCTATTTTTGAAAAATCGTGGACATTAAAAAAAAAAAACATTTTTACGAATCGCCTCAGATCTTAATTGGTTAACTCCGACGTAAATACATCAGAGTTACATTGACGCTGACGATTTTGCATTGTACAATCTAATAATAATAATAATAATACATCAGACTTATATAGCGCTTTTCTAGTACCCATAGTCGCTTTACAAAACGGCTTAAAAACAATTTTATTAGGAGAAAAGAAAACATTAAAAAGGCTAAAAACTAAAAGGCTAAGACTTAGAGGAAGAAAGTGAGGTTTGTAAAAATAGTATTTATTACTGAGCGTTTTGCATACTGTATGTGGATTCCGATTTGTCGTCCCAGAATAATTCAGGCGGGTGTGTGTGTGAGACGCTGATATGCAGGGAAACCCCTGGGCTGTTGCATTCTGCATGCACTGTGGCACACATGCACTGTGGCACACATGCACGCTCTCTCATCTGCTGCGCTGTGCATGCATGTACTCATTACGCAGACATGGAAACGTAAACGCCGGCTTACATTTTTTGCATGGCTAACGCTCTCGCAACTTTATCTCAAAGGGGGGTTTTCTCTTTGAATGAATCAGTCACTGCAATTCAACCAAAGCGTGTGCAGGGGGAATAACATGGGGCACGTTTAAAGATGCAATCGGTACGATTCATGTCCTTTCCGCCGCGCAAACCCGCGGAGACCTAATTTCTACCGCTCGTGCAAGAGACAATAGCAGATGTTGCACTTCACAGCCTCAGGCAGTACTACACGTCTGTCAGCCAGTAGGTGTCTACCCGACACGGGGGTCTATATCTCTATAGACTAGGGAGACCACCTCCCTACTCCTATGAATGAATGAATGAATGAATGAATGAATGAATGAATGAATGAATGAATAATATTGATCACAAGACTATTTGGAAAGAAGTTGGCACGCAAAGGATCAAAGTGTCATAGAAGTGTAGGAAACATCTGGCTACCGGCTTACTCCTTTTGCGTTGCCGTGGATCAGTGTTGTTTTCTTCGACTAAAACTACGACGAAACATGTTGGTCGACTACCTTTTTTCACTGACGAAAACTAAATAAAAACTACGTTATGACGACTAAAACTAAGACTAAATATATTGACTATTTCGTCAACAAATAAGATGTTAGTGAGGGACGAGTGGAGGAGAGATCCAGTATGTTTGGTTGCGCTCGGGTGTTGCACAAAATAGCAGATCTACAAGCTCACAACGCGTCGCGCTGCGACGCGTTGTGAGCTTGTAGATCTGCTATTTTCAGCATGCAACCAAGTGTAAAATCAGCCATTATGACGTCATCAAGGCACCGCCAACATACATTTTAGTCGACTAAATCAACTGTAGATTTAGTCGACTATAATCTTATGATATTTAGTCGACTAAAACTAGACAAAAACTGAAACATTTCAGATGACTAAAATATGACTAAAACTAAATGGAATTTTATTCAAAAGACTATGACTAAAACTAAATCAGAATTTGCTGTCAAAATCAACACTGCCGTGGATAGAAGCATCAGCTAAACGCCCCCCTGCAAAAAAAATAAAAAGAGGGACAAAAAGTAAATACAGACATAGCACTTGAAAATTGCACTTTATTAAATAAAGTGCTGAGGTGTGCTGCCCTGCAGTAGGCGGAGAAACGGTTTCCTCAGCAGGGTTAAGTGACTCCCCGAACAGGGCTTTAGTTTGCCAAGTACTGCGATTAAAGGGCAAGACCACTGTGGTAGAGGTTTGGGTTGTGTAGTTACCTTGCCATGATGTAACTCCAAAGGTGGGCAAGAAATCAAAAATAATTGCTCCATTGATTAGAAATTGATCATTCAAAATATGCTCCTCATTGACTTACATTGTACGGTAAAACAGCTCTCAAAGTCACTCTTTTAGCACATAAATGAACCCAAACAAAGTTGATTCAGACAATATAGACTAGAGCATCACCAAACCCAGTACTGTTTGATTTTTTAATAAAAATGTCAACTTCCTGTTGATTTTACTATTTGAAGATCTGGATCCGGATCCGCGGAAAATTAACAGGAAGTTGACATTTTTATTAAAAAAAAAAACAGTACTGGGTTTGGTGATGTTCTATATTGTCTGAATCAACTTGGTTTGCGTTCGTTTATGTGCTAAAAGAGTGACTTTGAGAGCTGTTTTACCGTACAATGTAAGTCAATGAGGAGCATATTTTGAATGATCAATTTCTAATCAATGGAGCAATTATTTTTTATTTCTTGCCCACCTTTGGAGTTACATCATGGCAAGGTAACTACACAACCCAAACCTCTACCAATGTGGTCTTTCCCTTTAAGTCAGACCCACGCCAAGTTACCGGGGTTAAGTTGAGTGTTTTTTGGGAAGGTCTTGTAAAGCACCGCCGACAGGCAGAGAGAGAGCCCACAGCTCCAACCTAACACCTGCTGATGAGGACCACTAATGAGCTGACCGGGGGGGCTGGGACTCTTCAACTTTGTCGTATGACGGTGTGACCTCGCGGAACATAGCTGATCTACAAGCTCGCAATGTATCGCATCGGATACAGTACATGGAACACAGACTCAGACTCAGACAGACAGACAGAGAGAGGCACGCACGCGCGCACACACACGCGCGCACACACACGCGCACACACACTCTCTATCTACCCAGGGTGTCTCTGCCCCTGCTGGTCTTACAAGGAAATGAGTAATGAGATTGCACAGTCAAGGGGAGTAGAGAAAGATCTTTATTATGAAGTACACTTACCAGCCCCTGACCTCTGTTCTACCGCTCTTCCTTGTACTTTATTACCCAAGTATGCAGCCCATGTGTCTTTTTTTTAACACTTGGGGTGCCAGAGGATTATTAAAATATTATACGTTGAGTGCCAGGATTTTTAACCATTTTTGAACCTTTTTCAAGTAGTCACGAAATATTTTCAGTGATCACCGTCCTCACGGTGATCCCCTCATTACACACATAGAGGTCTCGTACAATTGGGGGGGAAAAATTAAAAACATTCGGTAATCCGTTCCATAGTTGCAGCCAGTTGAAAATAGTTAAAAATACATTGTAAAAAAAAAAAGTACACAGGAGCCGAGATACAGGCTTTTGAAGTCATAAGTTAACCAGGAAGTGGATTGGAGTCTAAATCTTCGAAAAATGATATCTCCTGGTGCTGTGAAGGAAAAAAATATATATATTTTTTTTTTCCCAAAAACGTAAATACGTTTTTGGCACTCAACAGTTGTATTTGCAAAAACGTATATATATATATATTAAATAAGCATCACATCTACCCTTGCAAGTTTGTAGATCGGCTATTTTTTAAAATAAATTGTAAAAGGCTGAAGTGGTTAAATTACATAAAGTAAAGTATATGTGTACTTTATAATTTACTTTTATAGTTTGCTTATATTGCGGTAGATAGATATTTCATTTAAAGCCGCACTATGTAAACTTATTTTCAATGAATAAAATGTAATTTAGTCCAATCTGTATGGTAGAGTATGTTAACTCATTCAGTTCCAATGAAATACAAAAATAATTGTGCCAGCAATTTTTCAATTTTCTTATACCTTTTTCAAGTAGTCACAGAATATTTATCTCCCCTGATGGGTTGCACTGTGTGGTTTCACAAATGTCAACCAGGTCATTGGACCTTGTTGACATTAATCGTCTGCCTTTTGAAAATAACATAATAACATTGAAAAATACATAGTAAATAAATAAGTGCTCAGGAGCCGAGATACAGCCTTTTTCAGTAATAAGTTTAACAAGAAGTGAATGGAGCAGCAAATCTTCAAATGATGATATCTTGGGTCCTGAAAGTTTTTTTTTTAACATTTTTTTTCAAAAACACGTCAAACACGTCATTGGCACGTTGCGCCATTGCGGTAAAACACGTGAAACACAACACGCCAATGGTACTCAATGAGTTAATACAATATAACTTATATAATCGGGCTGGTTGTATGTTGTCTCTATTGAGACATTTAGATGGTGTCAAAGGTCATGTCTCACCAAGACACATGATCTGACAGGCATTATGACCTGATGGTCAAGATACAATTTATCCCCTGAGCAAGCAGGCAGGCTCTATTAGCTCAATGATAAAAAATAAAAAAAAACTTCAGCGCTGGCACAGGAAACCGGGTTCAAATCCGGGGTAGAAGTGGAAAGTTGCATAGTGCAGCTTTAACTGTTTCATCTGTCGAAAAGTTATTTGTGTTTTCTAGTTTAATTTTTTATTTCGCTCCCTAACTATCTTCTCTCCTCCTTGGCGAATTAAAGCCACTGCTATCTTTTGAAAGTATTCCATGCATCCCATATGCAGCGAGCTCCAAAGCCCCTGGCAGACAAACATAAATCAGCATTTTTTAAATATGTTTATTTTGACGGGTAAGATGAGGTTTTTGACGAGTTGGTAAAAGATGTACTTAGAGGAACCTGAATGTCTGAATTCTTTACGCCTCCATTTTAACCCATTAAGACCTGGAACGCATCTGTCGTTTTTAGATTTGAGCTAAAGAGCATTATTTTACACTTTGGCTATTAAAAAATAGCAGATATACAAGCTCATAGCGCGGCACCGAGTGCCGCGCTATGAGCTTGTAGATCTGCTATTTTTTTTTAAATCACGAAAATGTGTGCAAATCTTTGTATATCTATATTTTTAAAGTGAACATTTTTAACTCAAATCTTTGCTTCTGGGGGGTCCCTGGAACAATATATTTTGATGGGGGTCCGCACCCCAAATACATATAATTTAGGTGTCCTTGACATGAAAAAGATTGAGCACCACCGATACAGAAACGTACGTTTTTCAGAATACTGTTGAGATTTAGGAGACATGTAGAATCGGCTTCAGGTCCTAATGGGTTAAATGTCAAGGCAATTTATATGCAACTTATTCCAAATACCGCATAAGCAAATAAACACACTCACGTTTGCCTAGTGCGACCCAGAATAAATACTTTGAAAAGCAGAGAGAGAGAGAGAGAGAGATTTATACACGTTTCAATCACGCAAGAACAGTAAACTTTGAATTCCATTTTCAGAAAGTTTTCCAAGAAGCTCATAGAGGGCCATCAACATGTGATTTTAATAAAGGTACACAGCATCCTATGTGTGGACAGGACACTCAGTTATGTCACATGAACGTCCTGTGACTTTCCGGTGACACTAAACATGTTTTTCTTTCTGCAAATCCTTGGTGTGTGGACTGGCCTTTAGACAGGCACAGTAACGTATAATAATTAGCAGCGTTTCTGTTTGCATTCAATTTCTGATTAAATCCGCTATGTTCACCCAAATGTGCAAAGTGATCATGTGCAGATGTACAAAGCAGCAGGATCAATCAATGTGCAAGTCTCATGTATGTATGTATGTATGTATGTATATGTATATATATATATATATATATATATATATATATATATATATACACACACGATGCGGTGCGGGTCACATGCGGGTCACGTGCGGGTCACATGCGGTGCGGGTCACACTTATTAATAATTAATTAAACTACTATAAAACAACAGTAACAACAAGACACTCTACCAGCCTCCAGTGGTGGAAAATAGCAGATCTACAAGCTCACAATGCCTTGTGCTTGTAGATCGGCTATTTTCACATGGTTACTGTATGTTATATAATAATAATCGAAATCTACAAAGTAACTAGCAACTAAAGTTTTCATATAATTGTAGTGGAGTAAAAGTACAATATTTGCCTCTGAGATATATATGTTGAATTGAATTGAGATATAGTGGAGTTACTGGAGTAGAAGTAAAAGTATTCAGACATGCAAAAGTGTTACTTTTCAGCTACAGTCACCTTTTTGAACCCAAATAGGGCAATTGTGTGACACCTGACCCGAAAGAAAACAACATGTTGTCACCTTTTTCACCTCGGGGCTGTTTGCATGCCTGAGTATTAGAAATTGGAAATACTCGAGAATTACCTCAAAATTGTACTTTTTAGTTTTTTGGCCATGTCCACATTTAGTGCTCTAACAGCGTTCGTAAAACTCCCCTGGTTTCACTTTTTTATTTATTTAGGAAGTTCATGTATCACAGGCTTTTAGTTCATTCATGGCAACTAAGATTCATTCAACAAAGACACAGCCTAAAGAAAAAAGATTCACTCTGCAAACACAGGTGGAAAGGTAGATACTGGTCATTTGGTGGTTTCTCCGAGATTGAATTTAAGGTAATCTGCCCTTTAAGCAGTGTTGAGAACCGTGGTGGGAGCGGTGGGGTGTTTATAAAGTTGGGTGTTGACAGTTAATGTTGGCGGTTGACTGCTGCTGAGTGCAGAAAAGTGGAGAAGAGAAAAAAAGAGAAAAAAAACGCTCCTAAAGTGAAATATAGCTTTAAACTTCATATGGGCACAGTAAGAATAATGCTGGCGGTGACAGCAACTCCCCAAGGCGGCAAAATGCTGCTGGTTGACTGCTCCTGAACCTGTGTGTGTGTGTGTGTGTCTGTCCGCGTGTGTGTGCGTGCGTGTGTGTGTGAAAAATGAAAATGTTCTTCTACCAAAGTGAAATATCACTTTAAAATGATCTATTCATCATCGTCCTTTATCACAAAGCCAGCCAATGCACAACATAGGCCCAGGCACAGGCCAGGTCCACTGAGACGTGCTTAGAGGCTGACTCAAACCTGACTACCAGCGGTTTGACCGCTATTTTGTAAAATAAATAAATAATACTTATTAATCAATTTGAAAAACCTATGAACAAACACATAAGACACAAATTACTTTTTGATAGATTTAGTGTGGGTTATTCAACTTCAATATATGAAAATTACGTTTAACTTGAATTATACATTGCACAAGCAAACAAGTAAATATAAATACAAACATAACTATATTTTATTTATTAAAGACATATTTTTTTAAATAAATAGACTGTGTTCATTTGCCTGTGTAATTCCCATAGCTCATGTTACTCCACACGCAGGTGTTCCTCATTATAGAGTTGGTTAATAGACTTGGTTCTGCTAGTCTGTGCCTTACAAATGCTCTTGTTTAAAACTTAAACGGTATCACTACATTAAAATGCGTCTCTGGAAGCATTTGAGGTGAGAAATAAGCAATGCAGCCACATAGTAACATAAAGGTCCTTCAATCAACACTACCCCGCTCTCTCTCTCCCTCACCCTGAGCCAGACAAAAAAGGCATTTCATGACGCGTTTAAAGACGTAATTGAATGAAAAATGCTTTCACACTTTTAGAGCATTATACGGACATACCTAACAATAGATGTGAAAAAATAATAAACATTGCGTGACGATATAGGCAGGAACTTATGAATAAATATCAATCATGATTTCATTGACCTGTGCGATTTCCATAGCTGCATGTATCTCCAGACTAATCTCTCAAGAACAGATTCAGAGCTACGCTACTGAATCTGTCTAGAGCCCGTTCAGAACGTGTGCGCGTTAGCTTACAAGTGGGCGTGCCTTCAGATCAGGAAGCAGGCCACACTTTATCCAATCAAATGTAGTGGGCGGGATTTACTGTCTGTGCGCTCCCTTCCCACTGAAAACAAACCAAAACTCATTTAACAATAGCGTCCTTGAAGCAGACACAACCACGGAAAAACAGACAAAACCACGGAAAGATATTCACATTTTAACTTGCTCTTTCATCATAGAAACAAGTGGGCTTATAACCAAAACCATCCATGTTCTCTGGGAGAAGTGGTGTTAGTGTTCCGTGTAGAAATATTGTTAGTGGGAATGAAAACATAAGCACACCACCGGAAGTGCAGCGCTGAGGGCAGACCAAAAACCCTGGTTTCCTTGCGCACGGATGCTCCGTTGAGCTTGGCCCAGAGCCAAGTGAAAGAGTAAAAAACAGCAGAGGGCGCTGTTTTTCCTTTTTATTTGGCGATGGGTTCCCAGATCGCCTCCAGACACACCTGATTTTAATTACACAGGGCTACTCCGTTTTGAATCTCATTCAAGATGACGTCCATACGTTGTATTACTTGTATTAAACTTAAAACAGTAGGCCTACGTATGTAAATAGAAAGATTTTAGGTTAGAAAAAAAGCACTGCAGTAATTCACACCGCCTCACTCTCACTCTCACTCTCACTCTCTCACTCTCTCACGCCGCCCCTCTCTCTCTCTCTCTCTCTCTCTCTCTCTCTCTCTCTCTCTCTCTCTCTCTCTCTCTCTCTCTCTCTCTCTCTCTCTCTCTCTCTCTCTCTCTCTCTCTCTCTCTCTCTCTCTCTCTCTCAACATTCTACAAACATTAGTCTTCTCTGGCTGCAGGCGATCCCATAGTCCATATTCACACGGCGGCCATTTTGGAATTTAACATTGCGTTGCTGTGGCAACTGGGGTGGCAACTCCCCAGTTTCATTGACTTAATGGCAATATGGCCGCCGTGTGAATATGGTCTATAGCCCAAAGGGATGGTCAGTTGAGAGACTGTGATTGGTGGAGACACAAACAGGCCTCCGTTTGAGACTGAAACGAAGCAAAAAAGCCATTTCATAATGTCTCTAACCACTTACTGTAGCCCTATTCAAAACATTAACCGATTGACTGCCAGAATTATTTCAGATTTTTTGCAGTTTTCTGCCAGAGATTTTTCATTGAAAAAAACTAAAAAGTACTCAGGAGCCGAGATACAGAATTTTTAAGTTTTAAGTTAACAAGGAAGTGGATAGGAGTCTAGATCTAAGAAAAATCATATCTCCTTGGTCTTTGGGTCAAAAAAAAAAAAAAATTAAAACATTTTTTTTTCCTAAAAACGACTTAAGTCGTTCTTGGCAGGCAAGTGATGGATTCTAAAGAACGCATACATGCGTTCTTGGCAGGCAATGTGTTAATAGTGTTGTGAGCTTTTGAGGGGTTTGGGGGGGTTTCTCTCTGTTTTTTCCTGTAACAGCAGCTCATGCATGTACTCACACAATGTTCATGATCTCCCTCTCCGTGCTCATCGCTTACTCGCTTTACCAAATCTGCACACGTAGTCACGTGCCATTCCAGCTCAACACCGCATGACGTTCAAATCAGCTTCATTGTGCTTTTCCTTATTTTATTTAGATCCGGAACTTCTTTTAACGAATACCATGTTATTTGAACTAGTCTGTATGTTAGAGTATGTTAATGCAATATAACTAGTACACCTGCAGTCGTACTAGTTACCCTGTCCTACCCTACAATTGGACACCGACTGGATGATAAGTAGTACTGCCTGAAGTTCATACGTTCATTACAGTATATCCCTTGGCCAAGCAGGGAGTCTAACCTATAAAACCCTCATTTGGACTAAAGTGATCCATTCTATAAAGTTTGGCGATTAATACAGATCAATGTCAATGAGTTTAGTATTTTCATGTCATTCCTCATGCATACATGATTGTGTGCATCAAGGCATCATTAGCACAGTGGGATATGTATTTAGTCTTTCATATGAGCATGTATTTGCTCGTGATGTGCGATTAAACATAACCTTGTAACTTGGGAGTAACACAGCTCGAAGGCTTCTCTCCATGTGACTGCAACATTAAAGGAACGCATCGCCTATTTTCAAGTTCATCCTCTTGTAGCTGTTACAGGAGGCATGCAGACAGCAATGGTACCGTCCTACAGTGAGCATTAGTGAGGAGTGATATGACCCATATGGAAATGGTGTTGAGAACAGTGAAATGTTCCTTTTAAACAAATCGCGTTAGTGTGTTATTGCTGTGCACTGTGGTGTTCATGCGCTTGGTAATTGTGTATTGACACTGTCTCCCTTTTTGTGTGTGTTTGTGTGGACGTGAACATGTATCTTGTGTGTGTGTGTGTGTGTGTGTGTGTGTGTGTGTGTGTGTGTGTGCCAGATATTTGAGAGGATCCTGTTTATCTGGGCGATCCGTCACCCCGCCAGCGGTTACGTTCAGGGCATCAATGACCTCGTCACGCCGTTCTTTGTCGTTTACGTCTTCGAGTACATCGGTAAGTGGTGGCACCACCCCCCCCCCTCCCCCCCATCTCTATCTCGCCCTCCATGTCTTTCTCTTACGCATCTCTCCATATCACTTTCTCTCCATCTCCGTCTTCTCTCACACACTCGTATTCAATTATTATTATTTGTGCTCACACGACACTCATACTCTCTCTCTCTCTCTCTCTCTCTCTCTCTCTCTCTCCAAAAATGGGCCAAAAATGATACTAAAGACAATTCAAGTATATATTGAACGTGGGGGCACCGTGGGCCAGTCGGTAGCGCTGTCGCCTCACTCGCGCTACCGACCCTGGTTGGACGCGCTACGTCCAACCAGGGAAACTCTCCCCTGTCAGGTGACAAAGAAGGTCAGTTGGCTCTCATGCATTGAAGGAGGCATGAGCTCGGCCCTGGCCTCCCTAGGTTGGCAGAGGGAAGGTAGTGCCCAGGATTACATAGACAATTGGCACTGGGTGTAAAAAATAGGGTTACAAAATCGTGGGATCATTTTTTTTTTTTGAAAAAAGTATATATTGAACGTTCTAGTGCACGTTTATTTTAAATGTAGTCTACTGGCAGATTTTCCTCAGTATAGGGTTGGTGTAGGCAGGGTTGAAGAACAACACAAGGGGGGGGGGTTATCTTAAATCGTTTCTAAACACACAGGCGAGTCATGCACGCCGTTCAGACAACAAACATTCCGATCGGGGCGGAGTCTCTCTCCTCCAGCCCAGTGTAAAAACACCATGTATCGCCATGTGAACGGAAAACTCACTTACTTTTTTCACCTCGCCACAGACCTCGCTAAATCCCTTATGATCGCGTGTTCAACTGTTTGTAGACACACAGGGTAGTTGTGTGAGTGGCCCAGAGAAGACATTTTCAATCGGCGACATTCCATTTTGCAGTAGTAGCAGTTTCAAAACAGCGTCGCTAAACAGCATTCCACGGCGGAGAAATGCAAAGCCGAAAAAAGACCGTTTTAGAGGGGGACCTAAACCGGAAGCGGACGGAACCGAAAATCTTCGATTTGACATATTTCCGTATCCGGGTGTGCTACAATGAAATGTGTCACTGCGAGAGATGAAGGAACGTGAGATCTTGTTTTAATTTTTTTACGTCCTATGCAGAATTGGTAATTGGAAATAATTACGTTTTTTACATCCTAGGCAGGGAATGAGTTAATCACATTGTTAAATTGTGTTGATTATCAAGCATAAATATCAAACACATATCAGACACTTCCCCCTCCCTGAAATGCATGTATTTAATTCATTCTGACTAGAAGGCAGGGATAGAACATACCCTCAAAGGCGATAAAGGTAAATTATCAGAGGCAAAAGCAGACATTTTTTTTGATATTGTATATGTGTTCGCAGACCGTTCGAACAGACACTAGAGTTCATGTGTTTAAGTGAGGCTAATGTGCGGAAAGATAACGTCCTTATGTACTGTAAGGTAGTCGGCATAAAATAATGCAACGTCAGATATAAGATATAGCCGCGTCTATCCCATTAAAACCTGAAGCCCATTCTACCAATGTCTTCTAAATCAGTATTCTGGAAACAAAAATGTATGCTTCTATATCAGTGGTTCTTTTTCATGTCAAGGACCCCCAAAATTATATGTATTTGGCCGCCGACCCCCATCTCAAAATATTTTGTTCCAGGGACCCCCCCCAGCAGCAAATATTTCAGTTAAAACATTTTCGCTTTAAAACAATACATTCAAAGATATGCACACATTTTCACCATTTCACAAAAATAGCAGATCTACAAGCACATAGCGCCGCGCTATGAGCTTGTATATCTGCTATTTTTTTAATAGCCAGCGTGTAGAATAATGTTTTTTTTTTAGCTCAAATCAAAAAGTGACACAGAGTCGTTCCAGGTCTTTATGGGCTAGCATGGCGTTATCCTATTTCATGGAGGGGGAAAAGGTTCTATTCTGATGCTGGCTGTGTTGACTAACACCGGTGCTTTGAACTGTGATGTGTTTTGTCTCTGGAGTGATGAGACAGACTCGATGCAGCTATATTTCACTTTGCTTTCAGAGGGATTTGAATAACACCCCCAGAAGCTCTTTCATGACTGCTCAGTTTTTTGGCCTTTTTGAAAGTGCAGCAACAACAAAAAAGAAGAAGTGTGCTTCTCTCTGACTGGTTCACACTTCTTGTACACATTACAAACTTCTCAGACAAGAAATGTGTTTTTTTTTTACATGGATCAAGATTAAATGACTGTGTGTTGCTGTAGATTGATGCTTACCTTAACCCATTAAGACCGGGAACACATTTTTAGATTTGAGCTAAAAAAGCTTTATTTTACACTTTGGCTATTCAAAAATATCAGATCTCATACAATCTCATAGCGCGGCACCGAGTGCCGCGCTATGAGATTGTAGATCTGCTATTTTTGAAAAATTGTGAAAATGTGTGCAAATCTTTGAATATATATATATTTTTTAAAGCAAACATTTGTAACTCAAATCTCTGCTTCTGAGGGGTCCCTGAAACAACATATTTTGATGGTGGTCCGCGGCCAAATACATATCATTTTTGGGGTCCTTGACATGAAAAAGATTGAGCACCACTGATATAGAAACATACGTTTTTTCAGAATACTGTTGGGATTTAGGCGGCATGTAGAATCGGCTTCAGGTCTTAATGGGTTAAAATAAGTTCCGGATTGAAATAAAATAAGGAAAAGCACAATGAAGCATATGCTGATTTGAACGTCATGCGTTTTTTTTTTTTAAGCGAACATATCGTGATCGTAATATTTGCTGTTTTTGCCAGTCAGGCTAGTTCCGTGGCCTAACACTTCAATCAATTTGGGGGTCCTTGACAATAGTTTGAGAATCACTCTTACATTCAAGCCAGAGCTCCGGTAAACAGCAGTGTGAATACTGAAAGCAGCCATATGATACCCAACACAACCCTGGGCTTGTTGAGGCCACAGAGAGGATGCAAGCAGTTTCAAAGACCTTTTTACAAAGCATTTCCCTTCATGTACCGGTGGTGTTGTTGTTGTTGTCCTTTGTTTCTTTGTTGTCTGAAGAGAATACATAATGTCAACATGTTTGAACATTCAGCTCACACATCGTTTGCAGAGACCTTGTCAGTTCCGTAGTGGCCTGGTTAGAGGGTTATTATCAGAGAGTCTATGCAGCCACACCATCACTGTGTGATTATCATGATGGAAACCTTGGGATGTCAGCCTTGAGGTGTGCTGGTAGTCAGGTGTATGATGAGAGTGTGTGTGGAACTATTTTCTCTCTCTCTCTCTCTCTCTCTCTCTCTCTCTCTCTCTCTCTCTCTCTCTCTCTCTCTCGTCAGACACAATCAGATTCGTCTCCACGCCCGACACATTCCATAAATGTGGTGTTTCGATTGTTGCGATACATTTTGACTTGTTTTACACCCCGACAGCGAGACCAAGTCTCGCTGCTACTTTTCCATACATGTATTAAACATATAAAGTGCTTATCCTAAAGCTACAGGTGTTGACCGTCGAGTTCTGTAATACCGTATGCAGTATTGTTCAATAAAGAAGTACATAGAATGGAGTGACTGATTGTCACTGAGAAAGAGTGTATCTGTCATCTGTCCCCTTTTCAATGCACTACTGGCTTTAGGATAAGCACTTAGTATTTAGAATGTGTACATGTACAGTGTGCAGAAGTATGACCATTTTAAGACGGATGTTCAGTGGATATGTGGGGGTGGCATCCAAGACTGACAGAGATACACAAGTGTAAGAATCGATACACAAAGACATATCTAATAAGTACAATGTCTCAGTGTCAGCCTTCCTCCAGGCCTAGAATGGAAGTGACCGTGTGAGAGAGATGGAACGACACGTTTGACTCTTTAGATGCTGCACAATGAGTCTGCTTTATAAGGCTGTCATTTCTATGACTTTTTGAAGGTGGCAGGAAAGTGTGACGTGCTCTTCCTCTCTTCCTCTCTCTCTCTCTCTCACTCACTCACTCACTCACACTCACACACACTCACACTCACACACACACACACACACACCTGCTTTTCTCTCCATTTACTCTTCCATGAGTTTAGTAAACAAAGCCTGTGTGTGTTCTCACGAGGAAAACCTAACCCTGTGCAACACCACACACACACACACACACACACACACACACACACACACACACACACACCGCACCGTTGGCACTGTTATCGTGGTGGTGTGTTTCGTGTATACCTGCATAATTAAGTCAATGTCGGCCAAACGACAATGTGTGGACGTTAAGTCACGGACATTTGAATTTTGTTCATTAATCATTTTTTTCTCTCCAGGGACTTACTCTGGACTCAAATTAATCAGTGCTTTTTAAATGGGATACAGACAATGGCATAAGAACAAAATACACCCTGAACAATAGCCTGTAATCACGGTGTCATTACAGAATCCCACCCTAAGCTGAGACAAACATGTAAGCAAAGCTACCTGCTTGGTCCTTTGACCCATTAACACCTGGAACGCATCTGTGTCATTTTTTGATTTGAGCTAAAACGCATTATTTTACCCTTTGGCTATTCAAAAATAGCAGATATACAAGCTCGTAGCGCGGCACCTTGAAAATGTGTGCAAATCTTTGAATATATATATTTTTAAAGCGAACATTTTTAACTCAAATATTTGCCTCTCGGGGGTCCCTGGAACAAAACATATTTTGAGATCGGGGTCCGCCGCCAAATACATGTCATTTTTTGGGGGTCCTTGACATGAAACAGTTTGAGCACCACTGATATAGAAACATGTGTTTTTTATCAGAAAACTGTTGGGATTTAGAAGACATTTTGTAGAATGGGCTTCAGGTCTTAATGGGTTAAAAATGGGTTGATTCTCTGCTCTCACACTGTGCCGGTGTCCCATGGATTTCTAGAGCATATCGGAATCCTTTTCGATACGCTCTAGAAATCTTGCTGTGCACAAACACTTATAGTCCCATTCAGTAGATAATATCCATGCTCTCCTGGGCTTTCAGACACAGTGGGATACTAGCAGCACCATGCTACCACATGCTGGAGAAATGCATTAGAATGCATTAGTGTGTGTGTGTCTGCATGTACTGTATCCAAGGCCTGACTAGTTTGTCATACGAAGGAGTATTTTAACACATTGTGTGCCATAGGTTTATTAAAATAGGGTACATCCATTGCCAGCATATCTTCCATCCACTTACGCTGAGATGTTTCGTGCTGTAGAAGCCCCGACGCGGGCGCGCATGTAAACAAAGTGTGCGTGCGAGACGGCGGAGGGTCCCGACTAACGCCTGGAACAATAATATTTCTAACGTGATCCTCCATTGCAGAGTGATCGCCGATCGAAAACGGCTCATTTCCACCACGTTAAAAAGAAATGGAGATATTAAAGGAGTAGTTCACCCAAAAAAGTACTTATTTTCTATCAATTGCACACCCCATGAAGCCTTGAATTCATGGATTTATTTTTGTTTTTGTGCCAATAATTTGATTCCCGTCTCCTACCGGCTAATGTATCCGGTAGGAGACACAAAGTAGATTATTTGTGTCTCCTACCGGATACACACCCGGTCATCAAATTATTGGCTTAGGAATGCCACAAAAACGAAAATAAATCCATGAATTCAAGGCTTCATGGGGTGTGCAATTGATAGAAAATATGTAATTTTTTGGGTGAACTCCTCCTTTAAGCTTTTAGTCAAGGAGTTAACATTGGAGCGGACAAACGGAAGCATTTTTGACATGGATCCACATCCGGCCTCTCCTTCTTAGAGACTGTTTATGGCACATAACGCATAGCTTCTCAAAAACGGTCTGGACCGTTTTTGGCACACAATGTGTTAAGCAAGTGCTCTCTCGCACGCACGCAGGCATGCACGAAGGCACACACACACAGTTAGAGTGGGCGCTTGGCAGTGGTGTAAAGTAACTAAGTACATGTACTCAAGTACTGTACTTAAGTACAATTTTGAGGTATTTGTGCTTTACTTGAGTATTTCCAATTTCCAATACTTTTACTTCTACTCCACTACATCTCAGAGGCAAATATTGTACTTTTACTCCACTACAATTATTTGAAAACTTTACTTACTAGTTACTTTGCAGATGTACATTATTACGTTATAAAACATACATTAACCACTTTAGCCCTATTTTATACCTAGGCTTTTTGAAAATAAGCCTAGGTTTGAAAATAAATCTACAAGCTCACAACGCGTCGCATTGCGACGCGTTGTGAGTACTCATACGTTTGGTACTTTAAGTACATTTTGATACCTATACTTTTGTACTTTTACTCAAGTAAATTTTGAATTCAGAGTACTTCTACATTGCAGTATTGATACTTTTACTTAAGTAAAACATTTGAGTACTTTTTCCACCACTGGCGCTTGGGAATCAGTTTGTAACCCAGTTTTTTTTCACCCCAGTGCCAATTGTCTTAAGTAATCCTGGGCGCTACACTCCCTCTGCCAGCCTAGGTAGAGCCTAGAGCCGAGCTCATGCCTCCTTCAGTGCATGAGGAGCGAGCAAGCCGCTTCTTATCACCTGACAGGGGGGAGTTTCCCCAGTAGGACGTAGCGCGTGGAAGGAACACGTTATTCCAACCAGTTCCTTTCCCCTCCATCAGGCGCCCCGGCTGACCAGGGGGAGGAAGTATAGAGACCAGGATTACTGCATGTTTTTTGTGAGGGTACCTACCCTAGGGGACACGGGGAGAACATGCAAACTCCACACAGAGAGGCGCACATGTACTGATGATAAGGTGAGGTGTACCTCATCAACAGTACCTGCTTCAGGTGCAGATTTAACCCATTAAGACCTGGAACGCATCTGTGTCACTTTAGATTTATTTGACTATTCATAAATACCAGATATACAAGCTCATAGCGCGGCACCAAGTGCCGCACTATGAGCTTGTAGATCTGTTATTTTTGAAAAATCTTGAAAAAAAAAAAAAATTGTTAGGATTTAGAAAAAGAAAAAAAAAAGAATCGCCTCAGGTCATAAAGGGTTAACTGGTCTGAACGGTTGCAGGTCTCTCTGTGTTGCGCTCCGAGGCATCTTGTGGCGTTTTTGGACCAATGACATCACCTGTACTGTACTGTCCTCTGAAATGTCCCTGTTATCAGTCTCTCATTTATCGTTCAGTGTGTATAACAACACGAGGACTCCTGCACATCCTAAAAACCCCTGTAGGAGGTGCACGTACATGCAGCGATTTTTCGATTTTAAACTAGTCAAGTATGCACAGAATATTTATCTCCCGTATGATCGATCCCCTGATGGTTGATAATCACAGCGGGTGTCACTGTGCTTCCGCAAAAAAGTCAATTTTATAGGTCTTTGAAAATAGCATGTCTCGGCCAAAAATACATAGTAAAAAAAAAATGTACACAGGAGCCGAGATACAGGATTTTTAAGTAATAAGTTAGAAGTGAATGGAGCAGCAAATCTTCGGATCACAATATCTTGGGTTCTGTGTGAAAAAAAAACCTCAGTGGCAGTATTAGTAATCGGAAAAAAATATGTTTTTTACGTCAGTGGCAGTGAATTAAGTGCCCACTGTCAACACAAATTATGCCTGCATTACTGAATCTGTGCCCTTCAATCGACACACTCTCTCTCACTCTCTCTAACTCTATCTATCTCTCTCTCTCTCCATCTGAATGCTGCTTATATCTGTCCATCGCCGGGGATTTTTTTTTTAATTCACGCCTGACCACTCATCGAAACGGAAAACCTCTTTGACTCGGCTGTTGATTGACGACCCGTATTGTTTAACCACTGTGTGTCCGGCGTATCGGCCCCAGGAGCAGCCATCAATTCACAAAACTCCATAGTTCCTTGCTCCCTAACAATGCCCCCCCCCCCCCCCGCCCATCCCTCCATCCACCTCCCAGAGGGCTGTACTTTTCACATTAGCAGACGGTATGAGTCGTCTAATGTGGGGGACCGCCTTCGATCCGCCGGAAGATCCATATAATGCAATCTGCACACTGGCCCGTGTCTCTCCACTTGTGGAGTGACGGAGCGGAGGCGACGGCGTGCTGCAGACAAGAGTTAGAGAGAGAGAGAGAGTCGTGACGCGGGTAGAGAAAGAGAGAGCGATGGCGCCGTGTATCGTTGAGGAAGGCACTACTATATATTCCAATTCAAAACATGTTTTAAGTAAATTTTGATGCCAATACTTTTGTACTTTTACTCAAGTAAAATGTTTGAATACAGGCCTTTTACTTGTAACAGAGTATTTTCATATTGTGGTATTTCTGCTTTTACTTTAGTAAGAAGAAAAGAAAATATATTACATAACACCGCTGTTATTTATAGGCCAGCTGTCTGACAGGTGAGAGAGAAAAAAAAGAGACATCACAACAAATGCAAGTGAATTGACAGAAAACAAGAGTCCTCCCTCTGCACAACACACCCAGTGGAAAATGTGACAACAGACGAAAATAAGTAATTAAACCAAAACAAATAAGAAAACAGTGGAAAGAAACAGAAGAGAGAATGAAAAGATAGGAAGTGTTTGTGATACTCATAGACTTGAGTGATGCTCTACAAGGCCCTTGCCTTTTTCTCTGGGTAACACTTATTGTTCTTATTTTTTTTGTGTTTATTAACTCTTAAACTGCCAGGGTTTTTCAAAAATAGTACTCAAAAACTGCCAGCAGTTTACATGGTAAAACATAGGAAAAATGTTATTTATTTATCCGTTTATTTTTTAACATTGAAGTGAACGGAGCAGCAACTTTTTGGAAAATGTTATCTCCTGGTTCTTTGTGAAGAACGGAAAAACTGAAAAAATAAAGAATAATTTTAGAATTGTTTTTATTTTGTTTTTGATTTAAAAAAAACAAAAACGTTTTTGGCAGGCAGAGAGTTCAATCAGTGGTTCTCAAAGTGGGATCCGTGGACCCCCAGGGGTCCTTGAGGCGGTTCCAGGCGGTCCCTAACATAATAAGTTCATATAGCACCTAAATCAGTTTAACCACTTAAACCAGTGATATTCAACTGGCGGCCCGCGGGCCAAATTCGGCCCGTGGGGAGTTTTCTTGTGGCCCTGAAACACATTCCATATTCCAAAACAAATCTTACTACTATATAATTGACAAAAGCTCTGAAGTTCGGCAGCGATTTGCAAGCACAGGATCACTCCACATGCCTCCAAGACCCGCCACAGACTGTTGATCAGAGCTCTGGCTATGTTTTAGGCATCTTACCCCACCTCCATCAGTGATCGGACTCTCGGCTTGATTGAGTCTCTGATTTGCCTATCAGACCCTCAGCCTGATCTGGCAGGTTGCCATAGCAACCAGATACAGGAAGTCTGACCTCTTTATCACATGACCGAGGTTGGGAGGTTGGGAGGTTGGGACTAGAGGTTAGGGCCGCAAAGCAAAGCGGGGAGGGAGGAGAGGAGAGGCCAGAGGGGCTGGACTTCGCATGATGTATGTGCAGAGTGACTAGGCCAGTGCAGAGTGGCCTAGATGCGGCCCTCACATCTAGTAATAATAATCTTGGATTTTAACAGGGTTTTAACATGATCTCTGCCTCCCAACCGATCGAGGTGGGGGTGGAGGTACTGTAATTACAATCCAATAATTGTGAAATGGGCCATTCTGAATAATGAATGCTTTGATGATTGGTACAGTAAGCATATTTTGATGTAAATCCTTTTTTTTTACTTTTTTTTATTTTACTTAGTAGAATTCTTAGTAGAATTTTCAACTTAAGTAAAAGTACTTCTTTCACCACCAGACTTGACCTTACGAGGTGGCTTGTCTCCTCTGTGTGTTAGTAGAGGATTATCCCGGGCGGTCCTGACAGGTTTTTAATGGTGTCAGCATGTCTCTGAAACTCGCCAAATGACATTTTAAGTGTAAGCCCCCCAAACACAGACAAGCAGTCCCTGTTCACTGTGTGTGTGTGTGTGTGTGTGTGTGTGTGTGTGTGTGTGTGTGTGTGTGTGTGTGTGTGTGTGTGTGTGTGTGTGTGTGTGTGTGTGTGTGTGTGTGTGTGTGTGTGTGTGTGTGTGTGTGTGTGTGTTATATATTATATAATTTAACCCATTAATACATAAAAAACATCCGAGCTATATCTATATAGTGTAGCGACATACGTTTTTCAGAAAGCTGTTAGGATTTAGAATCCGCCTCACCCACTTAACCCATTAACACTTTACCTGCCAAACACGAGTATAACCGTTGATGAAAAATACACCCGTTTACTGCCATCAACGAGTATAACCGTTTTTCAAAAAAAAAAAGTCTTTTTTTTTTTCAATTTATCCACACAGAACCAGAGATATCACGATCCAAAGATTTCTAGCTCCATTCACTCCTTGGTTGACTTATTACTTTAAAATCCTGTATCTCGGCTCCTGTGTAAAAATGTTTTAACCACTGGCACTGGGGGAAGTAAAATAAAAAAAACCCTCTGGCAGGGAATGAGACCTGAGGCCGATTCTAGAAAATGTCTTCTAAACCCTAACAGTTCTCTGAAAAACCTTTGTTTCTAAATCAGTGGTTCACAAACTTTTTCATGTCACTGAGCTTGTATATCTGTCAAATATGTGTTTGACAGACCCCCTGCTGAGCAAGGAAGGCTCTTTTCACTGCAGGAAACACTTACACAGACGTTGCATTATACACATGCTACACACACACACACACACACACACACACACACACACACACACACACACACACACACACACACGCACACACACAATGCAGTTGTAGAAAAACAGTTTCGAAGTGATCTGAGAGTTTAACCATTAAGACCTGAAGACGATTCCACATAATGTCTTCTAAATCGCAACAGTTTTCTGATAAAAACGCATGTTTCTATATCAGTGGTGCTCAAACTTTTTCATGTGAAGGACCCCCAGAATTATATGTATTTGGCCACCGACACCCATCTCAAAATGTTTTGTTCCAGGGACCCCCCAGAAGCAAAGATTTGAGTTAAGACATTTCTCTTTAACACATCGGGTGCCAAACACGGTAAAAATGTGTTTTCAGAGAGTAGCGCTTAGGTGCCGAACATCATCATCTTTTTTTTGTTTTTGTTTTTTTCCACAAGCTCTGGAATCACCCACGGTGACTCTGAGAAGGAAGGGACAGATGGATCACCGTGCCAAAAAACATGGCTCCCCGTCCGCTCTATCTCCTTGATAAAAACCTCTGTATCTCCTTAACTTTTTACATTGGGGAAAACGAGTCATTTTCGATGGGCGATTACTCCGTAATGGGCGACTCGCGTGAGAGATGTTATTGTTCCAGGCGTTAGCCAGGACCATCGATCGTCGTGCACGCATCCATTGTTTACGCGTGGGTGGTCGCCGTGGAGTCCACAGCTATAAACAGCACAGTGTTACAAACGGTGAGATCTCTGGCACTCAAATTAATCTGTTTTAATAAAACGCTGGCACCCGTTGTGTTAAAATAATATGTATTCAAAGATTTGCACACATTTTCATGATTTTTCTAAAAATAGCAGATCTACAAGCTTGTAGTGCTATGAGCTTGTAGATCTGCTATTTTTGAATAGCCAAAGTGTAAGTTAATGCTTTTTAGCTCAAATAAAAAAATGACACAGATGTGTTCCAGGTCTTAATGGGTTAAATACAAACTAAACATGAGTTGAGAGCTTTATTTTGCCTTTACCACCTAGTGCAGTGATTGTCAACCCTTTTAATGTCAGGTTGATATGCTTTAGGCCATAGGCCTACTGTATGTTTGATATTCTTATTTTTTTTTATCTCTGGGACCCCAAGCAACGCTGTAAACATCCTCCTTGTTAATTTAACTCTTTTATTGTACAAATGGAAACACATCGACCCATAAGCCCGATCAGTATTTATAATGTTCTTTTTTTCTTTCTTCTCCAGCTGTTTAATGTTGTGCAATGCCCTCCGCTAACACTACATGGATTCTTGAGGCGCTTAAGACCATTTTAGACAATATTAGTGCCTGTTTTTAGTACAAAAGTTCAACATTTGATCCCATCTGTTGTTCTATTTTTATTTTATATTAATGGTACGGAGAGAACTTTGTCTTGAGACATCACTGTTAGGGTTGGGTACCGAAATTCGGTTCCAAGTAGGAACAGATAAGGAAATGGCGGGTACCTGCATATCGGTTCCTAGACGCGCTAAAAGCCGTTCAAACAAAGCTGTTAAGAAGTCCTACACAAACAGCACAATATGATCACAAATCCGGTATTGTGATTTTTTTTATTTATTAAAAAAGTAATTGAAAAAACACTGTCTCCTCACGTATTAGAAGGACAATATCAGTCACCAGAAACAAGGACGGGTGTTTCTGGTGAATCTAACATGAAAATGGAGTTTGAAGTTACAATGGGTTTGTATAGGAAGGGGGCGTGTCTGATAAAGAAGAGTTTTAACTTGACTTCAGTTCTATAAGCTGTAGTTTCAAAACTATTCACTCAATCTTATTAACCAATATATCACTATTTTGCTATGATTCCCTGCTTTCATATGACATGAAAAAACTTAAATGAAAAAATGCTAGATGACTGTCTCCCAGTCAAATTTGGTCACAAATGAGTATCAAATATCTAAATACTGAATCAAGCAACTTAAAAAGTGTCCGGGGTGCTCCCAAAAGCCTGAGTAGACGATAAAATTACCCACATTTTAAAGCAAAATATCCCTCTAAGTGTTAATTGTCGTCAGTAAAGTGTTAGCCACCATCTTACGCTGCATGTCGTCCACACAGAGCGGCGTGACCCCGAGTTTGAGATCAGGCTCTGACCACGCACCTCAAAGATCTTAGAATCTTCTCTGTGCCCCCCCCCCGAAATGAAACAGATCTCCCAAATGATTGTAAGAAATAGTCCTGCCACAGAGCGATTTATCTTCCGTGAATAATCGAGGGAAGTTATTGAATATTTTTAGACTGAGTTAATTACTTGACTATAAAAAGACATAAATTGAACCTCTCCTCTTTTGAAGATTCCTCGGATCCGTCTTCTTCACGTTTCCCCCCCTCTCTCTTTCTATGTCTCTCATTTTGTCTGCAGCGGTCGGGGGGTGGGGGGTCATCGGTACGTTCCGTATGACCTGATGCAACTGGAGGCAATTTAACCCATTTAAACCGGATTTAAATTATTTTACACTTTGGCTATTAAAAAATAGCAGATCTACAAGCTCATAGCGCAGTTTTTTTTGTTGTTGAAAAATCATTCAAATTTGTGCAAATGTTGAATATATCTATTTTTCAAAGCAAACATTTGTAACTCAAATCTTTCCTTCCGGGGGATTCTACAAATGTCTTCTAAATCCTAACAGTTTTTTGAAAAAAACGTGTTGTTATTACTCAGTGGTTCATGTCAAGGACCCCCAAAATTATATGTATTTGGCCGCGGACCCCCATCTCAAAATATGTTGTTCCGGGGACCCCCAGAAGCAAAGATTTCAGTAAAAAAAAAATCGCTTAAAAAATATATGTATTCAAAGAATTGCACACATTTTCACGATTTTTCAAAAAATAGCAGATTTACAAGCACTCGGTGCCGCGCAGTGTTGATTTCGTCGACTAAAACTATGACGAAAAATGTTCGTCGACTACCTTTTTTCACTGACAAAAAATAAATAAGAACTAAATAAAAACTAAATAAAAACTAAATATAAACTAAATAAAAACTAAGCTATGATGACTAAAACTATGACTAAATATATTGACAATTTCGTCAACAAATAGAAACAAGACTAAAATGTTAGGGAGTGGACTAGTGGGGAAGAGATCCATTAGAACTAAAAGACTATGCTTTATGCTCAGGTGTAAAAATAGCAGATCTACAAGCTCACAACGCGCCGCGTTGTGAGCTTGTAGATCTGCTATTTTCAACATGCAACCAGGTGTTAAATCAGCCACTATGACGTCATCAAGGCACCGACACAATACATTTTAGTCGACTAAATCAACTGTAGATTTAGTCGACTATAATCTTACGATATTTAGTCGACTAAAACTAGACAAAAACTAAAACATTTCAGATGACTAAAATATGACTAAAACTAAATGGAATTTTAATCAAAAGACTATGACTAAAACTAAATACAAAATGTGCTGTCAAAATCAACACTAGTACAGACTTCACTGTAAGCTATACTACAGCACTGACTGGCTCCTTGAGCTGTGTGCTGGTCCTCTGGCATGTCAGCCATGAGTGCCTTTTAATTATTATCCGATGCCACTCACAATACGTCTTAATGTTACTGTGTGGCTAATGGTTTCCCCCTCGCTAAGACCCTAGATTACCGCTGGCTAACGACTTAACCCTTTAAGACCTGGAACGCATCTGTGTGAAATTTTTTAGATTTGAGCTAAAAAGCATAATTTTACACTTTGGCTATTCAAAAAATAGCAGCTCTACAAGCTCATAGCGCGGCACCGAGTGCCGCGCTACGAGCTTGTAGATCTGCTATTTTAGAAAAATCGTGAACATGTGTGCAAATCTTTGAATATATATTATTTAAAGTGAACATTTTTAACTCAAATCTTTGCTTCTGGGGGTCCCTGGAACAACATATTTTTAGATGTGGGTCCGCAGCTATAAATACATATAATTTCGGGGGTCACCACTGATGTAGTAACATACGTTTTTCAAAAAACTGTTGGGATTTAGAAGACATTTTGTAGAATCGGAACCTCAGGCCTTAATGGGTTAATGAACTGATCTTTCATGTCCGTTCGCAGAACACTTTTATGGCGATTCCTAAATGTGTGCGAGCGGCAGATTAGCACGGCGGCGCACTGCGCCGTACCGGCGGAGATGGCTCAAGTGACAACGTTTGTCACGTTCAGAGGAGAGGGATGTTTTGTTCTTAACCACTTTAACCCTACTTCATGCTTCATCGTATGAGTGCATTTTTTCGGGGTGCACACCACAGTGGCTCTAATGCTGGACAGCGAGTTCCCCCGGTTCGATTCCTCGATGCCTGCTGAACCATTTGCTGCATTGCTACTCTCTCCCGCTGTTTCCGGTCTCTTCCCAAGCATTTTACTACACCTACACCATTTTACTACACCTACACCATTTTACTACACCTACACCATTTTACTACACCTACACCATTTTACTACACCTACACTATTTTAATACACCTACACCATTTTACTACACCTACACTTTACTACACCTACACCATTTTACTACACCTACACCATTTTACTACACCTACACTATTTTACTACACCTACACTAGTTTACTACACCTACACCATTTTACTACACCTACACCATTTTACTACACCTACACCATTTTACTACACCTACACTATTTTACTACACCTACACTATTTTACTACACCTACACTAGTTTACTACACCTACACCATTTTACTACACCTACACCATTTTACTACACCTACACTATTTTACTACACCTACACTATTTTACTACACCTACACTAGTTTACTACACCTACACTATTTTACTACACCTACACCATTTTACTACACCTACACTATTTTACTACACCTACACCATTTTACTACACCTACACTAGTTTACTACACCTACACCATTTTACTACACCTACACCATTTTACTACACCTACACCATTTTACTACACCTACACTATTTTACTACACCTACACTATTTTACTACACCTACACTAGTTTACTACACCTACACTATTTTACTACACCTACACCATTTTACTACACCTACACCATTTTACTACACCTACACCATTTTACTACACCTACACTATTTTAATACACCTACACCATTTTACTACACCTACACTTTACTACACCTACACCATTTTACTACACCTACACCATTTTACTACACCTACACTATTTTACTACACCTACACCATTTTACTACACCTACACTATTTTACTACACCTACACTATTTTACTACACCTACACTATTTTACTACACCTACACCATTTTACTACACCTACACTAGTTTACTACACCTACACCATTTTACTACACCTACACCATTTTACTACACCTACACCATTTTACTACACCTACACTATTTTACTACACCTACACTATTTTACTACACCTACACTAGTTTACTACACCTACACCATTTTACTACACCTACACCATTTTACTACACCTACACCATTTTACTACACCTACACCATTTTACTACACCTACACTATTTTACTACACCTACACTATTTTACTACACCTACACTATTTTACTACACCTACACCATTTTACTACACCTACACTATTTTACTACACCTACACCATTTTACTACACCTACACCATTTTACTACACCTACACCATTTTACTACACCTACACTATTTTACTACACCTACACCATTTTACTACACCTACACTATTTTACTACACCTACACTATTTTACTACACCTACACCATTTTACTACACCTACACCATTTTACTACACCTACACCATTTTACTACACCTACACCACTTGAAACAACATGTGTCTCAGTGCTTGAGTCAAAACACGTTCAGAATATAAACAACAAATGCACATCAACGTATTCACAGTTAACATTGGTCATACACTTCAGTCTGCCATATTACCAACACCGGAGAAAAACTATGGGTACAGGATTGATTGATTGATTGATTGAAATTTTTATTAGGCAAAATAATGTAAAACATCACAGTTACATTTATAATACTTTTGTCTAAAAGGTCCGACCAAAAAAGTCCTTGCGGACTTGTTTCCGTTGGGGTCCTTGAATTAATTTCATAGATATATATAGTAGCAACCAAACTGTTCAAAAATCAACATAAAAATACAGAGAACAAATACCACTATGTGCAAAAAAAAAAGCAAAAAATATATACAAAAGAAAGGGGAGGGGGGTCGTCTGTCTACCGGGAAATTGGTACTACCTCCTCTTAAGGAAGCACCTTCTCCTCCAAATAGATCGACTGCCTATAACGGAGGAGATTGAGCAATATTTTGCAAGCTGCTTTTGCCTTACACTTGGACAACCTCATAATCCTCAAGCCCCTGACCACCAGCCTGTGGACACATCATGGCCCAAGCTGCCAAATATAAAAACGATGAGCTGACACGTATAGCCTAGATGTATAATGGCTTAAGTACTAATGGCTTATAAAAATTGTATTTTACTTGTTTAGTAAGGAAAGCTTCCTCTAAACTTGAATCAAAAGTACAGCCAACTTCCAATAGGAAAACCTCTCTGCTGTTCTCCTCAATCACAATGACGTCTGGTGTATTTGCTATTATATTTGCAAATACATGGGCGTCATAGCATTGATTGAAACACACACACACACACACACACACACACACACACACACACACACACACACACACACACACACACACACACACACACACATAACCATGGTTACAATAGCATGAAGCCTGCATAGGAACATAGTGTACGTGTCACACACACACAGCCCACCCACATGGCGCCAACAGGATATAGTGGGAAGTAAAAGGCAGCGTTGGCGGCTCGACGGCGGCCATGTTTAACATAAAAAGCCATCCGTTTCCTCTCCACATAAAGCGCCAGCACACCCAGGGGGCTACAGGAGCATTATACACTGTATCTCCAGCCAGACACACACACACACACACACACACACACACACACACACACACACACACACACACACACACACACACGTGTGTGCAGATAAGCCAAAGTGTATTAACCCATTGAGACCTGAAGCCGATTCTACATGTCTCCTAAATCTCAACAGTTTTCTGAAAAACGTATGTTTCTATATCAGTGGTGCTCAATCTTTTTCATGTCAAGGACCCCCTCAATTATATGTATTTGGCCGCGGACCCCCATCAAAATATTTTGTTCCAGGGACCCCCCAGAAGCAAAGATTTGAGTTAAAAATGTTCGCTTTAAAAATATATATATTCAAAGATTTGCACACATTTTCACGATTTTTCAAAAATAGCAGATCTACAAGCTCGTAGCGCGGCACTCGGTGCCGCGCTATGAGCTTGTATATCTGCTATTTTTGAATAGCCCAAAGTGTAAAATAATGCTTTTGAGCTCAAATAAAAAAATGACACAGTTCCAGGTCTTAATGGGTTAATAACCACATTCCATTTTACGTTGCCATGCGCTCGTGGTACGCGCCCGTCGTTTGATGTATGGATGCGTAGAGAGGCTGGCGGTGCAGACGGAGCTGATGAGAGCATCATATGGAAGTGACGGGGACGCCATTGTCGACGGGGCCCCCCCAGAGCGGGGCCTTTTATTATCAAGGGTTAGGCGAGGGCTTAACCCATTAAGACCTGGAACTGTGTCATTATTTTACACTTTGGGCTATTCAAAAATAGCAGATCTACAAGCTCATAGCGCGGCACCGAGTGCCGCGCTATGAGCTTGTAGATCTGCTATTTTTGAAAAATCGTGAAAATGTGTGCAAATCTTTGAATATATATATATTTTTAAAGTGAACATTTTTAACTCAAATCTTTGCTTCTGGGGGTCCCTGGAACAATATATTTTTATGGGGGTCCGCGGCCAAATACATATAATTTTGGGGGTCGTTGACATGAGAAAGAACGACTGATATAGAAACGTTTTTTCAGAAAACTGTTGAGATTTAGGAGACATGTAGAATCGGCTTCAGGTCTCAATGGCTTAAGCGCTTTGATGAAAGATGGAGGCATGGCAGGGCAGATAAACACCTGCTTTGCACCAGATAGCTCTGTAGGATCATTACGAGAGGCAGCCTGGATGTTCCCACAGACTCACATGCTCCTGTAGAGATAGGCAGGCGACTAAGTTATCCGTGTTTTGTAGACCCGAGCAAAGCACAGCCCGCTGGACTTTATCCAAGGATTTTATTTCATCTCACATTATTAACAAGGAAGTGTATGGGAGTCTAGATCTTCGATAAATCATATCTCCTTGGTCTTTGGGTCAAATTTGAACAAAAAAATATTAAAAATAAATAAATTAAAAAAATATTTTTATTTGAAGAAAATAAAATTACGTTTTTTACGTCAGTGGCAGTGAATGAGTTAACTTAAAACTTAAAAAGTCTGTATCTCGGCTCCTGAGTACTTTTTTTTTTTCGATGAAAGATCTCTGGCAGTGGGCAAACACGGCAAGCAATAATTGTGGCAGTGAATGAGTTAACTCATTCACTGCCACTGACGTAAAATATATATATATTTTTCCGATTACCGATACTGCCACTGACGTAACAAACGTATCTCGGGTTCTCACACAGAACCCACGATATTGTGATCCGAAGATTTCCTGCTCCATTCACTCCTTGGTTAACTTATTTCTTAAAAAATTCTGTATCTCGGCTCAAAGGCGTATCAAAGGCGTGAAACCCTCTGTGATCAGCAACTGTCAGGGTATCGATCATACCAGGCGCGTATGGTCATTGGGGCCAACGAGGCCATGGCCCGGTCTGTAAACCCAGCTTGTCCCTGTGTAGGGTAGATGTGTAGATCAACATTAGCAGCCCCTCACCCTATTCTGCTGTAGCCGACCACGTTTTCAAATGGGGCTCATTTGCATTCGGACGAATTGTTAATGAGTGGCCATTAAAAAAAACAGTTTAGCCGTCAAACCGGTTTCCTGCCAGGTACACAGTATAGAGCATCGCAGTTCCCGCCCCTTCCGGGTGCCACTTCAAAAAACTCAATGCATTTTTCCCATTGACATTTCCAAAAATATTTATATCAATTAATTTAAGCCTAGAATCAAGCCAGCCAGGGTCCTGGTGAATCATGACCATAAAACGTTTGATTCTGTGAAAACACTTTTTTGAAAACGGCAAAACAGAGGGTATTTATTAAATATATTATATCATATCCGTAATTTTCGCACTATAAGCCGCACCTGACTATAAGCCGCAGCAGCTAAATTGAATGTTTGGAACATATATAAGCCGCACTGGACTATAAGCCGCGGGTGTAAAATCCATAGATTTAGGAGGTCCCCTAGTGGCCGTTAGCTGTAAAAATCCATAGATAAGCCGCACCGTTATATAAGCCGCAGGGTCGAAAAATGGGAAAAAAGTCGCGGCTTATAGTCCGAAATTTACGGTAAATATAAAATAAAAAAAATTATTTATGGTCATGATTCACCAGGACCCTGGATGGCTTGATTCTAGGCTTAAATTCATTGATATAAATATTTTTGGAAATGTCAATGGGAAAAATGCATTGAGTTTTTCCTTCCGGCACCAGGAAAAACCAGGAAGTGGGCGTGAACTGCGATGCTCTATAAAGAGGGCCCCGACATAGCTTCACATTTCATTATTGTTGTGAGTAGCAAAAAGGAAACCTCGGCCGTCCTTCTCTCCATTGCGCAGAGACGGCCACCTCTCGTGTTCCGTTTTCCACCCGGAATGGCTCCGTAATTCTCAATAGACTTATCAGCAGTTGTTGCACGAAACCCCCCCACCCCCCCCCCCTGTGACTATTCTGTGACTACTTCAAAAGGTAAGAAAATAGAAAAATCGCTGGCAGTGAAATAATTAATTCAGTTTAACTCTTTACCTGCCATTGACGAGATTTCTCGTTTTTCTCTGCATGGCTCAGCCAGCCGTCGACGAGAAAAACGAGTTTTTTTTTTTTTTTCTGTCTTTTTTAATTTTTCGTTTATCACAAAGGAAGCAGGAGATAACGCGATGCGAAGATTTTCTGCTCCATTCACTTCAATGTTAAAAAATAAACGGAGACAAAATTCACATTTTACCTATTTTTGCTATGTATTTTCTCTGGCAGGGAAGGGGGTAGGTTGTGTATATACTCTGGCAGTTAAAGAGTTAATGTGAGATGCTGGTCGGGTTCATTGCCAAGTATAGTATATTTGCCGCACACCTTGAATTTGCCCTCTGCGTTCAAACCCGTCCTAACTGGTAGGAGCAGTGGGCATGAAAACACGGTTTGAAAAAAAAAATTCGTTATCACCTCCCTTTCTGAAAAAAAAAAAAGTTTGGACATTGTTAGCATCATGCATGTACAGTATTGTGCTTCAGGCTTCATGGGTTAACCCATTCAATCCGGGGGACGCATCTGTGTCATTTTAGACAATCCGAGTGTCGCACTATGAGCTTGTAGATCTGCCATTTTTGGGAAGAATCGTGGAAAATCGTGGGACTTTGAATATATATATATTTTTAAAGCGAACATTTGTAACTCAAATCTTTGCTTCTGGCGGATTCTACAAATGTCTTCTAAATCCTAACAGTTTATTTAAAAACCTATGTTGCTGTAATATCAGTGGTTCTCCAAAATTATATGTATTTGGCCGTGGACCCCCATCTCAACATATTTTGTTCCAGGGACCCCCAGAAGTGGTAACAGAGTTAAAAAATGTTTGCTTTAAAAATATATATACTCAAAGATTTGCAAAAATGTTCACGAAAAGAAAAAAAAAAGCAAATCTACAAGTTCATAGCGTGACACTCTGTGCCGCACTATGAGCTTGTATATCTGCTGTTTTTGAATAGCCCAAACACAGATGCGTTCCCGGTCAGGCATTGGATGTGTGTTGAGGTGGGCTGAACGTATCACCATGTGGAACCAGCTCCTTCCAGGCCTCCTTCCATTTAATAAAGCAGTAGAACCAAGATCAGATCGCCCTGAATTATGAACATATTCATTTGTGGGCAGCCATTCACCTCAGGTTATACACACCAAAAGAAGCCATGAAAGAATCCCTGAATATGTGAATCCCCCGTGATTACCCGTCCTTGCTGTATCGCTGTGCGTGTGTGTGTGTGTGTGTGTGTGTGCGTGTGCGTGTGTGTGTGTGCGTGCGCGCCCTACCGGGATGGAAACCAAAGTGTGTGATGCTCTCCGTGGCTAGGTTTTTGAAAGTCCTGTGGTGCAATGTTATGCCCAAGAAAAGGGTTAGTTAGTTCTCGGCTCTTTTTTTCGCTAATTAGTGAAATCACCCGGTGTCGCATTGAATCAAAAGCATGAAACGGCAAAAAAAAACGGCGAAAGAAAGAATATCCTCTGTTGATCCTCATATCTCACTTTTTAACACATCGTGTGCCAGAGGTTTATTAAAATAGGGTACATCTAGTGCCAGCATATCTTCCATCCAATTACGTTGATATGTTTTGTGCTGTAGAAGCCCCGACACGGAAGTGCATGTAAACAAAGTGTGCGTGCGAGACGGCGGAGGGTCCCGACTAACGCCTGGAACAATAATATTTCTAACGCGATCCTCCATTGCAGAGTGATCGCCGATCGAAAACGGCTCGTTTCCACCACGTTAAAAAGAAATGGAGATATTAAGCTTTTAGTCAAGGAGTTAACATTGGAGCGGCCGACCGGAAGGATCTTTGACATGGATCCACATCCGGCCTCTCCTTCTTAGAGACTCCTTGGATGATCCCAAAGTGTCGTTAGAGCGCCTCCACGTGGGGAAAAAAAAATAAAATAAAAATGGGCCAAAAACGGTCCGGACCGTTTATGACCGTTTTTGAGAAGCTATGCGTTATGTGCTGTGTGCCATAAACGGTCCGGACCGTTTTTGGCACACAATGTGTTAAGTTTCTCTCACACGCCCTCATTACCTCTAGCTGTGTGTATAAGTGTGTCTGTGCGTTGTGTACACAAAGCAGTCCCCCTGCGCGCACAACATCCTAAAGGTGTCTGTCTGCGCCTTCAACTTCGACAGACTCACTTCCCCGTTCAATTACGCTCGACGGTTTGGATGCCACCCCCCCCCACCCCCCCCCCCCCCCCCGCAGTGTGTTCCAAAGTGTCATTAACACATTAACACCGCCGTTATCGCACTAATTGGGCTGCGAGACGGGTTGGGAAATGTGTTTAACACGTTAAGACCTGGAACGCATCTGTGTCACTTTTTAGATTTCTTTGGGCTATTTAAAAAAAAACGTGGAAATGTGTGCATATCTTTGAATATATATATTATTTTAAAGCGAACATTTGTAACTCAAATCTTTGCTTCTGGGGGGTCCCTGGAACAAATCGTGTTGAGATGGGGGTCGGCGGCCAAATACATATCATTTAGGGGGTCCTTGACATGAAAAAGTTTGAGAACCACTGATATAGAAACACATGTTTTAAAAAAAAAAGATGTCAGGATTTAGGAAGACATTTGTAGAATCCCCCCAGAAGCAAATATTTGAGTTACAAATATTTGCCTTAAAAAAAAAATATATATATATATTCAAAGATTTGCACAAATTTTCACGATATTTTTCAAAAATAGCAGATCTACGCGCTACGAGCTTGTAGATCTGCTATTTTTGAATAGCCCAAAGACATCTTAAAATGACACACAGATGCATGTCCCGGTCTTAATGTGTTAAGAGACCTGAGGCGGGGGAACGGTGGGGGGGGGGGGGTGAGGGAGGGGGTAAGGGGAATTGCAACATCCACCAGCAACAATGTCTTGTGGCTTTGAACATCCAGCCTGTGGCTCTGTCACCTGGGGGGGGGGCGCTTAACAAACGTTGAAAGCAGATTGTATCCGTTGTACAACCATCGCCATGAGGTTGATTTGTGGTAAAGCCAGAGGCGTTGTGAATTCTTTAAGAGGGGTGATGTGTCATTTGTATTCACTACATTGTGCTTATACGATCTGAACCCGTTCAAACCGGGTACGCATCTCTGTCATTCTTAGACTTCTGAAGAAAAAAAACGTATGTTGCTACAATATCAAGTGGTTCTCAAAAATGGTTTGTATTTGGCCGTGGACCCCCATCTCAACATATTTTGTTCCAGGGACCCCCAGGAGTCCCTGGAACAAAACAAAACAAAAAATAGCAGATCTACAAGCTCATAGCGCGGCATCGGTGCCGCGCTATGAGCTTGTAGATCTGCTATTTTTGAATAGCCCGCAGGTTAATATCAGAATATACTGATATAGTATTGATTTCAGCTGTTACAATTCCAAACGTGCAAACATGTCCCGCTTTAATTACTTCAGTCTATATTAGTAGCTTAATGACTAGTATCACAATTCTGTGGTCTTTTTTTTATGTCCAATGTATTTGTATTTAAGTTGATAAAGTTAACATAAGTATAACTAAATGCATTTGAAATTAAATAAAAACGTAACTTTTCAGGATTCCAATAAAAAAAATAGCAAAAAATAGCAGATCTACAAGCTCAAAACGCGTCGCACTGCGACGCGTTTTGAGCTTGTAGATCTGCTATTGTTGCTACTTTTGTGTGACATAGAATGGCGAAGTACGGCATTAATTTACGAAAAAAGTTAAAATACAGAGATAAGAGGTGTCTGCCCGACAGTATGTGTGTCCCTCTGGAGTGAGAGTGGAAACATAGTGGCCCTCTACACCATCACAAGTATACACATATGTAACCACATTGAGCCTTGATAATGTCACTGTGTGTGGTCATGTTGTGCAACAAGTCAGCAGATCATTACTTGTGTGTGTGTGTGTGTGTGTGTGTGTGTGTGTGTGTGTGTGTGTGTGTGTGAGACAGAGATTGTTGCATTAAAAAGCTCACAGTGAAGTCCGGCGGGGTTTGACAATGCAGATTCGCTCATGATTAATACAGACTGTCAGAACGTTGTCAGTTGGCTGCGTTTTTTTATTGCCACTTAATGCTCATGCACTCACACACTCACATGCACACACACGCACACACACACACACAATCAGGCCAAGCGCACGCATAGACACACTCACACGCATACTCACACTCACACACAGACACGGACACACACGCACACACTCAGGCAAACACACACACACACTCACACGCACGGACACACACGCACACTCTCACACACACGGACACACACACGCACACACTCAGGCAAACGCACGCACACACACACACACACACACACACACACACACACACACACATGCACACAGGTTTGATGATTCTATCAGTCTAAAATGGCCCATTCATCATCTTATATCACATTACTGTGTGGCCTGAGTCACTGAGGCCAGATGGGGTGTGTGTGTGTGTGTGTGTTTGTGTGTGTGTGCGTGCGTGTGCGCGGGGGGGGGGGGGGTTCTTGTGTATGTGTGTATGCAAAACATGCACATGTGCTTGTGCATAAGGATAAGGATAAGGATAATTCCTTTTAACAGGTCGTTCATGAAAGTCCTTGCGGTCTTGTTTCCAATGAGAACCTGTGAGCAATTGGGGTTAAGAGTCTTGCTCAGGGACAAATTTCATATCATCGGCACATATGCTGGGATAGCCTGGAATCGAACCTGGGGCAACCAGGGCCAGCTGGTTCCCTAGGCGGGCTCACTAACCACTCAGCTATGGCCGCCCCGCATGCATGTCTGTGTGTGTTTGTGAGAGAGAGTGTCTCAATCCCTGCCAGGACAAACAGGAAATCAGCCATGGGTTCTGTAGCAGTGTTGATTTTGACAACAAATTTTGATTTAGTTTTAGTCATAGTCTTTTCAATACAATTTTATTTAGTTTTAGTCATATTTTAGTCACCTGAAATGTTTTAGTTTTTGTCTAGTTTTAGTCGACTAAATATCATAAGATTATAGTCGACTAAATCTACAGATGATTTAGTCGACTAAAATGTATGTTGGCGGTGCCTTGATGGCGTCTTAATGGCTGATTTAACACTTGGTTGCATGCTGAAAATAGCCGATCTACAAGCTCACAATGCGTCGCAGCGCGACACGTTGTGAGCTTGTAGATCTCTTCTCCACTAGTTCTCCACTAGATCCCTCACTAACATTTTAGTCTAGTTTTTATTTGTTGACGAAATTGTCAATATATTTAGTCTTAGTTTTAGTCATCATAGCTTAGTTTTTATTTAGTAATCGTCAGTGAAAAATGGTAGTTCGACCAACGTTTTTCGTCAAGAGTTTTAGTCAACGAAATCAACACTATTCTGTAGTGCAGGGGTTTTCAACTGATTTTGACCCAGGGACCACCATCCTGACTAAGAGCAACCTGGGGACCACCACTGTTGGGCGTGGTGGGTCCATCATAGACCCACCCCACTTTTCTCCCGATATCCGATATTCCGATATTGTCCAACTCCTAATTTCCGATACCGTTATCAACCGATGCCGATATATGCAGGCTTTTTCACCAAAAGTCAACTAATTGTCAGGAACATCACATGTCTAATCAAATAAAATCACTATAATATCAACATAATATCTAAAAAAAATACAATGATTGTCTTTGTTTTCAATGAAGTGAGTCCTGTGACTCAATGGTGAGCCCCACTAATCTTAGATTAGATGTTGGCCTATATTTGACAGAGCAGAAGCATAATTGCTTTGATGCCTTTAACATTAACGAGCATCAACTAGTGTCAGCTGGACACAGACACCCACACCTGCCCTCTGCAGTGCTCTAATTTGAAAGTGACTGGGGTCTGTCTCTTTTCTCAGCAAAAGCCCTTGAATATGATGGAATATGATTAAGGATTACTGTGATTAGGTTAAGCTCACATTTCATATCACACACACACCATACAGTCAGAACTCCTGAAACGTATTAAAAGCAAAAAAAAAGAAAAAAATCACACCCAGTGTGAAGTGGGCGGTGTGGTCACAGTGGTCATCACAGTGATGGAAGTTCACTTAAAGAAAAGTAATATTGTGGACCAACCATTGTACACCCCTAACTTAAAAAAACCCATAAATGTGTTTTTTTTAAGTGCATAGTCCTATTTATAGGGCTATGCACATGTGTCATGTTTCACTAGCCAATCACAGTCCTGAATAGACTGTGATTGGCCAATCACGGTGCAGGGTTAGGGGGGTACAATGGTGGCCAATCACATCGCACGGTTGGGGGGGTGCAATGGGTGTCGATGTCCAAACCTCACATATAGGGGCGGTTTCACCGCCCAAAAACACCGGTTGAAAACCCCTGCTGTAGTGAACAGAATGATTGGCCCGTAAGGGTCCATTTGGTTCCTTTTGTACACTGCCTGAGTTAAATGAACACTGACAATTTTACTTGTGTAGGAGAGGGTGTGAGCAATTGAGGGCTGTAAAAAAAAATGGAGAGAAACTGCCAGAGTTTCACGTCTTTATTCATTGATTGGTTTGTTTATTTATTTATACATCACATGCTGGTCTCTCTCTCTCTCTCTCTCTCTCTGTCAGTTTACATGTTTGTGTTTTGCAACGTCTTGTCAGGGTTTATTTTTTTACCGGGTTCAAAAATGTCAACAGATATCTGTGTGTGTGTGTGTGTGTGTGTGTGTGTGTGTGTGTGTGTGTGTGTGTGTGTGTGTGTGTGTGTGTGTGTGTGTGTGTGTGTGTGTGTGTGTGTGTGTGTGTGTGTGTGTGTGTGTGTGTGTGTGTGTGTGTGTGTGTGTGTGTGTGTGTGTGATGGCTGTGGGTTCATTACACAGTAAGTGTCACACAGAGTGTCTCAGACACATTGTTTATTCAATACCTTTTTTTTTTTGGTTGTTTTGTTTTGAGCCTCCGTTAAAGCTACGATCCAGGGATTTGGGTTTGTCAGGGTCAGGGTTAAGGGTCAGGGACCTGCTTTGAAGTTCTCGTCTGTAAAAACAACTAAAACACAGACAGAACGGCTGACCTAAAACATCAACCGACATGTATTTGATCTTGCCGTGCATTATAGATTATTTTAGTTCTGCAAGGTTCTTGATAAGGTTTATGTTTATGTTGTTTGAAATAAACACATAATGGTCTGGGCTTTGTGTCTGATGATATAGTTGAGTCATAGACAGTCTGGAGTGTGAGCTGCTGCCTGACATATCATGGCTTTTATCAATGCATAACTCTTAACACATTGTGTGCCATAGGTTTATTAAAATAGGGTACGTTCAGTGCCTGCATATCTTCCATCCACTTACGCTGATATGTTTCGTGCTGTAGAAGCCCCGACGAGGATGTGCATGTAAACATAGTGTGCGTGCGAGACGGCGGAGGGTCCCGACTAACGCCTGGAACAATAATATTTCTAACGCGATCCTCCATTGCAGAGTGATCGCCGATCAAAAACGGCTCATTTCCACCACGTTAAAAAGAAATAGGAGATATTAAGCTTTTAGTCAAGGAGTTAACATTGGAGCGGACAAACGGAAGCATTTTTGACATGGATCCACATCCCGGTCTCTCCTTCTTAGAGACTCCTTCGATGATCCCAAAGTTTTGTTAGAGCGCCCCACGTGGGAAAAAAATGTGCCAAAAACGGTCCCGTTTTTGGCACACACTGGCCCTCATTTATCAACGCGGTGCAGACCAAATAATGGGCGTACGGCGAGATCACCGCAACTTTCGGCATTTATCAATATATCCTGACGTGGGCTTCATCCTACCGTACGCTGAGATCTCACGTCTGGTCGAGACCAGTTGTTGACTTTGGCTTTTGCCCGTTGATTCCATCCTGGACCTGCGGAGCAGCATTGTCTGACTGTCTGACAGGCATCTGGACACATAATCCACTCCTAAATGTATATCTACACCAAGAAATAATCCCTGTGAAAATATAACATTTTATAAAGTAATTTAAACAAACTGCTTTAACAGTCATTCGGTTAAGCTTGCAGATCTGGCTGCATTGGCTATTTGAAAATAGCAGATCTACAAGCTCACAACAGGTCTTATCGCGACGCGTTGTGAGCTTGTAGATCTGCTATTTTCAAAATATACGAGCGCAGCAGCGCTTCTGCGAGAGAACTTTCGGGAATCCCGACCATCTTTTCATGGACAGTGAGGTCTACAAACTTACAGTAGCTTGTCCTATGTTATGGAGTTATGTCATAGAGAGTTATGTAGGCTACACAACCTGGCTGGGTTAAGGATATAAACCCCACGCTCCAATATTATCGTGGCGGCACGGGATCACTGCATTCCACCCGAGTCTCATGACTGCTTTATTTAGTGTAACTCGAACGCGCACTGCTCGGTATGGGTTAAATACATGTTATACAAACGTATTCCATTCATGGCGATGTGATTGGTATCATAATGTGTCATTCATGTAGGCTACAAGCCTGCCTATGTGACAACAAAGATTGTACTGCTACGCTACGGATTACATGAAAGACAAAGTTGTGTGTGTGTGTGTGTGTGTGTGTACCAGTGTAACACTGGTACACTCTCAGAGTTAAGTTGACACTGAAGATTTGTACTGTGGATCAGTGTTGATTTAGTCGACTAAAACTATGACTAAAAATGTTGGTCGACTACCTTTTGTCACTGACCAAAACTACATGAAAACTATGATGACTAAAACTAAGACTAAATATATTGTCAATTTATTCAACAAATAAAAACTAGACTAAAATGTTAGTGAGGAGTGGAGAAGAAGTCCAGTTCCAGTCAAACTAAAAGGGTGTTTCTGAAAATAGCAGATCTACAAGCTCACAACGCGTCGCACTGCGACGCGTTGTGTGCTTGTAGATCGGCTATTTTCAGCATGCAACCAAGTGTAAAATCAGCCATTATGACACCATCAAGGCACCGCCAACATACATTATAGTCGACTAAATCAACTGTAGATTTAGTCGACTATAATCTTATATTTAGTCGACTATAATCTTATATTTAGTCGACTAAAACTAGACAAAAACTGAAACATTTCAGAATGACTAAAATATGACTAAAACTAAATAGAAAATGTGTCAAAATCAACACTCTGCCACAATCAGGACAGCAGCCAGTGGCAGTGGCACTTCCCACTGTGACCACAGGGGCCACTGTTGCCTTGCGTTCCAATGTCAGACAAGACACAGTGACTACACTCACTTCAAGTACACAGAACCCCTCTCTCGCTCTCTCTCTCTCTCTCGCTCTCGCTCTCGCTCTCTCTCTCGCTCTCTCCCTCTCCCTCCTCTCGCTCCGTGTCCTTGTTATATATGAGCGATGCCCAGCTCCAGTCTGACCCCACATCTCTGGACACTTGGAAGCCGTCCCTCCTAATCTGCTGTAGAGTCAAGGTCTGGGTTTGGAGCGAGGCCCAGGACAGACACTTTAGCCCAGACTAAAGACTGATTGGACGCTCTGGTGGGGGAGGTGTGTGGGTGGGTGGGGGGGGAGTTGTCGTAAAAAGTGCTGCCATCACACTACGATGGCAGCACACAACGTCTCGTGTTGGTCAGGGACAACAAGATGGCTTGATGACAGTCTAGAGGTTTTCACCAACATGCCTGAACCCCGCAGAATGGTTGTCAAACCAGTGTTGATTTTGACGGCAAATTTTGATTTAGTTTTAGTCATAGTCTTTGGAATACAATTCCATTTAGTTTAAGTCATATTTTACTCATCTGAAATGTTTTAGTTTTTGTCTAGTTTTAGTCGACTAAACATCATCAAGATTATAGTCGACTAAAACTACAGTTGATCTAGTCGACTAAAATGTATGTTGGCGGTGCCTTGATGGTGTCATAATGGCTGATTTTACACTTGGTTGCATGCTGAAAATAGCCGATCTACAAGCTCACAACGTGTCGCAGTGTGACGCGTTGTGAGCTTGTAGATCGGCTATTTTCAGAGCACAACCAATGATACAATAATCTCTCAAGAACAGCTTCTGCACTGCGTTGGAATCTGTCGGGGAGGTTCGTCATAACTTGTGCGCATGGGCGTGCCTTCAGATCAGGAAGCAGGCCACGCTTTACCCAATCAAATGTAGTGGGCGGGATTCACGTGTCCGTCGATCCTTCCCCCCTCGAAACAAACCGAAACTAATTTAACAATAGCGTCCTCGGAGCAGACAAAACCACGGAAAGATATTCACATTTTAACTTACTCTTTCATCATAGAAACAAGTGGGCTTATAACCAATACGATCCATGTTCTCTGGGAGAAGTGGTGTTAGTGTTCCGTGTAGAAATATTGTTAGTGGGAATGAAAACATAGTCGCACCAACCGGAAGTGATGCGCTGAAGGCATACAACAAACACCGGTTTCCTTGCGCTCTGGCGTTACGTTTTCTACCGCCCAGAGCCAACAGACATAGAACAAACAGCAGAGGGCGCTGTTTTTCATTTTCAGTTGGCGATGGGTTCCCAGATTGATGATACAATGATTTGTCTTTTAGTTCTACTGGATCTTAACATTCTACTCTAGTTTTTATTTGTTGAGTAAATTGTCAATATATTTAGTCTTAGTTTTAGTCATCATAGCTTAGTTTTCATGTAGTTTATATCAGTGTAAAATGGAAGTCGACCAACATTTTTCGTCATAGTTTTAGTCGACAAAATCAACACTGTGTCAAACCCACTGGTTTCTCAAGCGTTGGTTGGGGACCCAGGAGAGGGTCGTGAGGTATTCCGACTCGGGCAAAGACATCGAACAATGTATGGAAATATGAGGTGTGTGTGTGTCTGTGTCTCTCGCCCTGTTTTTTCTCTCCCCCTCTTGTCTCCCTTTCCATCTCCCTCACCTCTCTGTGTCTGTTTCTCCCTGTCTGTCTGACACACACACACACACACACACACACACACACACACACACACGTCTAATAGACTGTGCTGCTCACTACATTCCATGCCATGTTCCACTGAAGTTGCCAAGGATACCAGGCAAGTGTGTGTGTGTGTGTGTGTGTGTGTGTGTGTGTGTGTGTGTGTGTGTGTGTGTGTGTGTGTGTGTGTGTGTGTGTGTGTGTGTGTGTGTGTGTGTGTGTGTGTGTGTGCCGGGGAAAAAGTTTTGTAATTTTAGTGTCGCACTCGCACACACTTAATATCCCCCATATTTCACAGTACACACATACATATGCACATAATAAACACACGTACCTACCAGAGTCTACACACACACTCTCTCTCTCTCTCACTCACTCACTCACTCACTCACTCACTCACTCACTCACACTCTCTCTCTCTTACCCTGAAGACTCAACATTTTAGTTATATGAAAACGCCCACATCCTGTATATTCTCTCTCTCTCTCTCTCTCTCTCTCTCTCTCTCTCTCTCTCTCTCTCTCATTGCTAATCACAGTAGCTCCGGTGTCTCCTCTCTCTCTCCCCGGGCGGTGGGTCTGTCAGTGTGTTGTCACAGTCCTGTCACAAAGCCAGCACTCTGTCACACTCCGCTGGCATTAATGGCGCTGGATGACACTCGCTGTTCCAGTCAGCCACACACAGCCCGTCATTATTGGCGAGCCTGTAACGGACACGGAACGCACGCCACATGCAGTCCAACGCACTGCACTGTCTGACTGGAGGATAGTACCGTCTGACTGGAGGATAGTACTGTCTGACTGGAGGATAGTACTGTCTGACTGGAGGATAGTACTGTCTGACTGGAGGATAGTACTGTCTGACTGGAGGATAGTACTGTCTGACTGGAGGATAGTACTGTCTGACTGGAGGATAGTACTGTCTGACTGGAGGATAGTACTGTCTGACTGGAGGATAGTACTGTCTGACTGGAGGATAGTACTGTCTGACTGGAGGATAGTACTGTCTGACTGGAGGATAGTACTGTCTGACTGGAGGATAGTACTGTCTGACTGGAGGATAGTACTGTCTGACTGGAGGATAGTACAGTCTGACTGGAGGATAGTACTGTCTGACTGGAGGATAGTACAGTCTGACTGGAGGATAGTACTGTCTGACTGGAGGATAGTACTGTCTGACTGGAGGATAGTACTGTCTGACTGGAGGATAGTACTGTCTGACTGGAGGATAGTACTGTCTGACTGGAGGATAGTACTGTCTGACTGGAGGATAGTACTGTCTGACTGGAGGATAGTACTGTCTGACTGGAGGATAGTACAGTCTGACTGGAGGATAGTACAGTCTGACTGGAGGATAGTACAGTCTGACTGGAGGATAGTACTGTCTGACTGGAGGATAGTACTGTCTGACTGGAGGATAGTACTGTCTGACTGGAGGATAGTACAGTCTGACTGGAAGATAGTACAGTCTGACTGGAGGATAGTACAGTCTGACTGGAGTCTAGTACAGTCTGACTGGAGGATAGTACAGTCTGACTGGAGGATAGTACAGTCTGACTGGAGGATAGTACAGTCTGACTGGAGGATAGTACAGTCTGACTGGAGGATAGTACAGTCTGACTGGAGGATAGTACAGTCTGACTGGAGGATAGTACAGTCTGACTGGAGGATAGTACTGTCTGACTGGAGGATAGTACTGTCTGACTGGAGGATAGTACTGTCTGACTGGAGGATAGTACTGTCTGACTGGAGGATAGTACTGTCTGACTAGTACTGTCTGACTGGAGGATAGTACTGTCTGACTGGAGGATAGTACTGTCTGACTGGAGGATAGTACTGTCTGACTGGAGGATAGTACAGTCTGACTGGAGGATAGTACAGTCTGACTGGAGGATAGTACAGTCTGACTGGAGGATAGTACAGTCTGACTGGAGGATAGTACAGTCTGACTGGAGGATAGTACAGTCTGACTGGAGGATAGTACCGTCTGACTGGAGGATAGTACCGTCTGACTGGAGGATAGTACCGTCTGACTGGAGGATAGTACCGTCTGACTGGAGGATAGTACCGTCTGACTGGAGGATAGTACCGTCTGACTGGAGGATAGTACCGTCTGACTGGAGGATAGTACCGTCTGACTGGAGGATAGTACCGTCTGACTGGAGGATAGTATCGTCTGACTGGAGGATAGTACTGTCTGACTGGAGGATAGTACTGTCTGACTGGAGGATAGTACAGTCTGACTGGAGGATAGTACCGTCTGACTGGAGGATAGTACCGTCTGACTGGAGGATAGTACAGTCTGACTGGAGGATAGTACAGTCTGACTGGAGGATAGTACAGTCTGACTGGAGGATAGTACAGTCTGACTGTCTGACTGGAGGATAGTACTGTCTGACTGGAGGATAGTACAGTCTGACTGGAGGATAGTACAGTCTGACTGGAGGATAGTACAGTCTGACTGGAGGATAGTACTGTCTGACTGGAGGATAGTACTGTCTGACTGGAGGATAGTACAGTCTGACTGGAGGATAGTACAGTCTGACTAGTACTGTCTGACTGGAGGATAGTACTGTCTGACTGGAGGATAGTACTGTCTGACTGGAGGATAGTACTGTCTGACTGGAGGATAGTACAGTCTGACTGGAGGATAGTACAGTCTGACTGGAGGATAGTACAGTCTGACTGTAGGATAGTACCGTCTGACTGGAGGATAGTACCGTCTGACTGGAGGATAGTACCGTCTGACTGGAGGATAGTACAGTCTGACTGGAGGATAGTACCGTCTGACTGGAGGATAGTACCGTCTGACTGGAGGATAGTACCGTCTGACTGGAGGATAGTACCGTCTGACTGGAGGATAGTATCGTCTGACTGGAGGATAGTACTGTCTGACTGGAGGATAGTACTGTCTGACTGGAGGATAGTACAGTCTGACTGGAGGATAGTACCGTCTGACTGGAGGATAGTACCGTCTGACTGACTGGAGGATAGTACAGTCTGACTGGAGGATAGTACAGTCTGACTGGAGGATAGTACAGTCTGACTGGAGGATAGTACAGTCTGACTGGAGGATAGTACAGTCTGACTGTCTGACTGGAGGATAGTACTGTCTGACTGGAGGATAGTACTGTCTGACTGGAGGATAGTACAGTCTGACTGGAGGATAGTACTGTCTGACTGGAGGATAGTACTGTCTGACTGGAGGATAGTACAGTCTGACTGGAGGATAGTACAGTCTGACTGGAGGATAGTACTGTCTGACTGGAGGATAGTACAGTCTGACTGGAGGATAGTACAGTCTGACTGTCTGACTGGAGGATAGTACAGTCTGACTGGAGGATAGTACAGTCTGACTGTCTGACTGGAGGATAGTACTGTCTGACTGGAGGATAGTACTGTCTGACTGGAGGATAGTACTGTCTGACTGGAGGATAGTACAGTCTGACTGGAGGATAGTACAGTCTGACTGTCTGACTGGAGGATAGTACTGTCTGACTGGATGATAGTACAGTCTGACTGGAGGATAGTACAGTCTGACTGGAGGATAGTACTGTCTGACTGGAGGATAGTACAGTCTGACTGGAGGATAGTACAGTCTGACTGGAGGATAGTACAGTCTGACTGGAGGATAGTACAGTCTGACTGGAGGATAGTACAGTCTGACTGGAGGATAGTACTGTCTGACTGGAGGATAGTACAGTCTGACTGGAGGATAGTACTGTCTGACTGGAGGATAGTACAGTCTGACTGGAGCATAGTACTGTCTGACTGGAGGATAGTACAGTCTGACTGGAGGATAGTACAGTCTGACTGGAGGATAGTACATTCTGACTGGAGGATAGTACAGTCTGACTGGAGGATAGTACAGTCTGACTGGAGGATAGTACTGTCTGACTGGAGGATAGTACTGTCTGACTGGAGGATAGTACAGTCTGACTGGAGGATAGTACAGTCTGACTGGAGGATAGTACAGTCTGACTGGAGGATAGTACCGTCTGACTGGAGGATAGTACCGTCTGACTGGAGGATAGTACCGTCTGACTGGAGGATAGTACCGTCTGACTGGAGGATAGTACTGTCTGACTGGAGGATAGTACTGTCTGACTGGAGGATAGTACTGTCTGACTGGAGGATAGTACAGTCTGACTGGAGGATAGTACTGTCTGACTGGAGGATAGTACAGTCTGACTGGAGGATAGTACAGTCTGACTGTCTGACTGGAGGATAGTACTGTCTGACTGGAGGATAGTACTGTCTGACTGGAGGATAGTACAGTCTGACTGGAGGATAGTACAGTCTGACTGGAGGATAGTACAGTCTGACTGTCTGACTGGAGGATAGTACAGTCTGACTGGAGGATAGTACAGTCTGACTGTCTGACTGGAGGATAGTACTGTCTGACTGGAGGATAGTACTGTCTGACTGGAGGATAGTACTGTCTGACTGGAGGATAGTACTGTCTGACTGGAGGATAGTACAGTCTGACTGGAGGATAGTACAGTCTGACTGTCTGACTGGAGGATAGTACTGTCTGACTGGAGGATAGTACAGTCTGACTGGAGGATAGTACAGTCTGACTGGAGGATAGTACTGTCTGACTGGAGGATAGTACTGTCTGACTGGAGGTTAGTACAGTCTGACTGGAGGATAGTACAGTCTGACTGGAGGATAGTACAGTCTGACTGGAGGATAGTACTGTCTGACTGGAGGATAGTACAGTCTGACTGGAGGATAGTACTGTCTGACTGGAGCATAGTACAGTCTGACTGGAGGATAGTACTGTCTGACTGGAGGATAGTACAGTCTGACTGGAGGATAGTACAGTCTGACTGGAGCATAGTACAGTCTGACTGGAGGATAGTACTGTCTGACTGGAGGATAGTACAGTCTGACTGGAGGATAGTACAGTCTGACTGGAGGATAGTACAGTCTGACTGGAGGATAGTACAGTCTGACTGGAGCATAGTACAGTCTGACTGGAGCATAGTACAGTCTGACTGGAGGATAGTACCGTCTGACTGGAGGATAGTACAGTCTGACTGGAGGATAGTACAGTCTGACTGGAGGATAGTACAGTCTGACTGGAGGATAGTACAGTCTGACTGGAGGATAGTACAGTCTGACTGGAGGATAGTACAGTCTGACTGGAGGATAGTACAGTCTGACTGGAGGATAGTACCGTCTGACTGGAGGATAGTACCGTCTGACTGGAGGATAGTACCGTCTGACTGGAGGATAGTACCGTCTGACTGGAGGATAGTACCGTCTGACTGGAGGATAGTACCGTCTGACTGGAGGTTAGTACCGTCTGACTGGAGGATAGTACAGTCTGACTGTCTGACTGGAGGATAGTACTGTCTGACTGGAGGATAGTACAGTCTGACTGGAGGATAGTACAGTCTGACTGGAGGATAGTACAGTCTGACTGTCTGACTGGAGGATAGTACAGTCTGACTGGAGGATAGTACAGTCTGACTGTCTGACTGGAGGATAGTACAGTCTGACTGGAGGATAGTACTGTCTGACTGGAGGATAGTACTGTCTGACTGGAGGATAGTACAGTCTGACTGGAGGATAGTACTGTCTGACTGGAGCATAGTACAGTCTGACTGGAGGATAGTACTGTCTGACTGGAGGATAGTACAGTCTGACTGGAGGATAGTACTGTCTGACTGGAGGATAGTACTGTCTGACTGGAGGATAGTACCGTCTGACTGGAGGATAGTACCGTCTGACTGGAGGATAGTACAGTCTGACTGGAGGATAGTACTGTCTGACTGGAGGATAGTACTGTCTGACTGGAGGATAGTACCGTCTGACTGGAGGATAGTACCGTCTGACTGGAGGATAGTACAGTCTGACTGGAGGATAGTACAGTCTGACTGGAGGATAGTACAGTCTGACTGTCTGACTGGAGGATAGTACAGTCTGACTGTCTGACTGGAGGATAGTACTGTCTGACTGGAGGATAGTACTGTCTGACTGGAGGATAGTACAGTCTGACTGGAGGATAGTACAGTCTGACTGTCTGACTGGAGGATAGTACAGTCTGACTGGAGGATAGTACAGTCTGACTGTCTGACTGGAGGATAGTACAGTCTGACTGGAGGATAGTACAGTCTGACTGGAGGATAGTACAGTCTGACTGGAGGATAGTACAGTCTGACTGGAGGATAGTACAGTCTGACTGGAGGATAGTACAGTCTGACTGGAGGATAGTACAGTCTGACTGGAGCATAGTACAGTCTGACTGGAGCATAGTACAGTCTGACTGGAGCATAGTACAGTCTGACTGGAGCATAGTACAGTCTGACTGGAGCATAGTACAGTCTGACTGGAGGATAGTACAGTCTGACTGGAGGATAGTACAGTCTGACTGGAGGATAGTACAGTCTGACTGGAGGATAGTACAGTCTGACTGGAGGATAGTACAGTCTGACTGGAGGATAGTACAGTCTGACTGGAGGATAGTACAGTCTGACTGGAGGATAGTACAGTCTGACTGGAGGATAGTACAGTCTGACTGGAGGATAGTACAGTCTGACTGGAGCATAGTACAGTCTGACTGGAGCATAGTACAGTCTGACTGGAGGATAGTACAGTCTGACTGGAGGATAGTACAGTCTGACTGGAGGATAGTACCGTCTGACTGGAGGATAGTACCGTCTGACTGGAGGATAGTACAGTCTGACTGGAGGATAGTACAGTCTTCTGCACGCCGCGTCCTATAATGTCTTAACCCATAAAGACTTGAGGCCATTCTTAACTCTTAAACTGCCAGAGTTTCTCTGGAACAGTCTGTAGCCTCTGCCAGTCTTTTCTAAGCTAGAAAAATGTTATTTGTTTGTCCGTTTATTTTTTAACATTGAAGTGAATGGAGCAGCAATTTTTGGGAAAATGTTCTATCCTGGTTCTTTGTGATGAACGGAAAAACCAAAAAACCCCAAAAATAAAGAATAGTTTTTGAAATTATTTTTTTGTTTAGCAATAGCTAAACTCTCAAAAACGTTTACAAACGTTTTTGGCAGAAAATGAGTAAAAAAAAAATCCTAACAGTTTTTTTTTTTTTAATCTAAAAAAAAAATAGGCTATTCAAAAATAGCAGATCTACAAGCTCTTAGCGCGGCACTCGCGCTATGAGCTTGTATATCTGCTATTTTTGAATAGCCAAAGAAAGCTAAAGTGACACAGATGCGTTCCAGGTCTTAATGGGTTAAAAAGGGTTTCCTAAAGTACCGGTGGAGAGTTACCTCGCTCCCTAGCAGTGCTGGAAAAAGTACTCAAATGTTTTACTTACTCAAGTAAAAGTATCAATACTGCAACGTAGACGTGCTCTGTTATAAGTAAATGTTTGGAATTCAAAATTGACTTGAGTAAAAGTGCAAATGTGTCCAAATGTACTTAAAGTACCAAAAGTAAAAGTACTAAAATGTTTGAAAATAGCAGATCTACAAGCTCACAACGCGTCGCGATGCGACGTGTTGTGAGCTTGTAGATCGGCTATTTTCAAATAGCCTATGTATAAAATAGGGCTGAAGTGGTTAATGTATGTTTTATAATGTAATCATGTATATCTACAAAGTAACTAGTAACTAAAGTTTTCAAATAATTATAGTGGAGTAAAAGTACAATATTTGCCGCTGAGATGTAGTGGAGTAGAAGTAAAAAGTATAGACAATTGGAAATACTCCAGTAAAGTAAAAATACCTCAACATTTTACTGAAGTACAGTACTTGAGTAAATGTACTTAGTTACTTAACACCACTGCTCCCTAGAAGGCTCTCGTCCCCTCTCTCCGCAGCAGTCTCTCCCATTTCTCTTTTCCTTTTTTATATATAGATATTTCTGGGTCTTTCCTGGCTTTATTATGTAGATGTAGCACAGTGTAGAGTGACAGGAAACACAGAGAGACGGGGGAGTGACATGCAGCAAAGGTCGTCGCCGGGCTCGGGAATCTAACTCGCGAGGAGACTCTGGGCGATGAGGCGATTCTTAAAAATGTTTTCTAAATCCTAACCGTTTTTTGAAAGTTTTCACGATTTTTCAAAAATAGCAGATATACAAGCTCATATATGAGCTTGTAGATCTGCTATTTATGAATAGCCAAAGAAATCTAAAATTACACAGATGCGTTCCAGGTCTTAAAGGATCTACACCATGAATTAAAAAAAAAAATTGATATTTAATATCATATGGTGTATGTCCCTCAAACCTTTTTCAAAAGGTTTGAGCCTAAATCATCACTCATATACTCGTCCCAAGTCAATTGTCTCTGGCTTATACAGCACTTTCAGCTGCAATACCAAAACGTCCTCTTAGGCAGGGGGGGGCTACTGAGCAATTCTGTCTGGCCAGCATCAATGCAATGGCAAGGCAAGTGATGTCACTTGCATTGCCATTCTGAAATGGCCTGTTCAGACACGCCCATTCTGAAAATCTCTGAAATGAGAATGAATGACTGAATGTTAAAAACAAATATTTTTTGGGGTACAAGAGACACTGGGGAGCCCAAAAAATACCCCCCCCCCCCAAAAAAAAAAATGAAATTCATGGTGTGGCACCTTTTAATGGGTTATTTTCCGCGTCTTGACCCATTTTGCAAACAGTACAGCAAGAGCAATTACGCAAGCAATGCTAAAAATGATGACACAAAAACGCCTCGATGGCTCGTTTCCATTATGGTCCTAGGCCAGTTTTCATGTCAAGGACCCCCACAATTCTATGTATATGGCCGTGGACCCCCATCTCAAAATATGTTGTTTCAGGGACCCCCCAGAAGCAAAGATTTGAGTTACAAATGTTTGCTTTAGTTTTCACGATTTTTAAAAAATAGCAGATCTACAAGCTCATAGCGCGGCACTCGTGAGCTTGTCGATCTGCTATTTTTGAATAGGCCAACTGTAAAATATGGTTAAAATGATATTGTGACACTGTATTAACTAACTTTGCTGAGGACCCTCTGGTACCCCTCCAAGGACCCCTGGGGGTCCCCGGACCCCCTTTCTCTTTCCCCTATTGTCCCCTACGCCGATATGTCCTTTTCTCCTCGTGTCTCTCCATCTCTACATACATCTACAGTGTCTCTCTCTCTCCTTTTATCTCCTTGTGGTTATTAATGACTTCTGAGGCTGAAGGGCAACTGCAAGTGTTAAATGCTAAATGTCTCTCTCTCTCTCTCTCTCCCTGTCTCTCTCTCTCTCCCTGTGTCTCTCTCTCTCTCTCTCTCTCTCTCTCTCTCTCTCTCTCTCTCTCTCTCTCTCTCTCTCTCTCTGTCTCTGTCTCTGTCTCTGTCTCTGTCTCTCTCTCTCTCTCTCTCTCTCTCTCTCTCTCTCTCTCTCTCTCTCTCTGTGTGTAGAGGAGGAGGTGGAGAACTTTGATGTGTCTAGTCTACATGAGGAGTCTCTGAAGAACATTGAAGCTGACAGCTTCTGGTGCATGAGCAAACTACTGGACGGCATCCAGGTAACCAGCTGTGTGTGTGTGTGTGTGCATGCGTTCAAAGCCCCTTGCCTAGTGGCTGATACGGTTGCATTCAGACACATGTTGGCTTCATGTTCCATGTTCCAGGGACCCCCCATGCTCCAGGGACCCCCCATGTTCCAGGGACCCCCCATGTTCCAGGGACCCCCAGAAGCAAAGATCTGAGATAAAAATGTCATTTAGAAAAATAAATGTATTCAAAGATTTGCACAAATGTTCAAGATTTTTCAAAAATAGCAGATCTACAAAGCTCGTAGCGCGGCACTATGAGCTTGTAGATCTGCTATTTTTTTAATAGCCCGTAGTATAAAATAATGGTTATAGCTCATATATCTAAAATGACACAGATGCCTTCCTGGTCTTAATGAGTTAAAACATCTACAGTAATCGTCCACATGGGTGCTGAGACCGTGTGATCACTTTCTATGCATATGAGCGCGTGCATGCATTTGTTCTTGTGTGTGTGTATGTTGGTGCATCCCTACGTGCATACGCCTGTGTGTGTATGCATGCGTATGTGTGTTTGTATCCGTGTGTGTGTGTGTGTGTGTGTGTGTGTGTGTGTGTGTGTGTGTATAAGTGACCTTTCTCTCCAGTGTAATTATGTGCAGGGCACCAGGGGAATGCCAGCATTTCTCTTTTTTAACTCTCTCTCTAAACACTCCGACAACCGGCTGAGCTAATTAGTTTGTGATCAACTCTCACCTCGCCACGACCCCACGACCCCACGACCCCTCTCTCCTATCCACCACATACTGCTGGACTGGAGAGAGAGAGAGAGAGAGAGAGAGAGAGACCAATGAATGAGAGAAGAGGCTACTTTGATTACAGCACACGTGCACCTGCAGGTGCACGCTCACGGCTCACATTCAGTGCATTGGCACAAGCGGTGACATGGAGGATGACTCTCCTCATGTCTCGTCCCACACTCAGCCATATCCATGCTGTCGGGCAGAAACCTCTTATCTTTAGCTTTTCATGTTTTTTTTTCTTGAATTAATGCCCTACTTGATCCATACTACAGCATCACACAAAAGTATCAAAAATAGCAGATCTACAAGCTGGAAACGCGTCGCTTCGCGCCGCGTTTCGAGCTTGTAGATCTGCTATTTTTGAATTGGAATCCTAAAAAGTATTCCACCATAAGTTTTTATCAGAAAACTCTTAGGATTTAGAACAGTGGTTTAGAACAGTAGTTCTCAAAAATAGCAGATATACAAGCTCACAGTGCGTCGCTGTGAGCTTGTATATCTGCTATTTTTGAACCTTTAAAAAATAATTGACATTTAGAATTTTTTAACACAAATCTTCTTCTCTGGGGGTCCCTGGCACACACATTTTTCAGGTGGGGGTCTGCGGCCAAATACATATCATTTTGGGGGTCCTCGACGCAAAGAAGAATCAGCCTTGGCTCTTAACACATTGGGTGCCAGCATTTTTTCATAACAACTTACGTTGGGTGCCAGCATTCTCCCCATTGACTGCGCTTTGCTGTTTAAAGCTCTAGACTCCACGAGGAGCAAATCCATGTAAAAAAAAACATCCATTCATGTTGCGCGATGACCCTGGCTACAGCCTGGAACGATAACATTTCACTCGCGAGTTACAATGGGGGGGGATCGCGCATCGCGCATGACCGGTTTTCCCCACCGGAAACAGATTCGGAGATATAGGTGTTTTAAAGAAGGAAATAGACAGGAAGTGGATGGGAGCCATGTTTTTGTTTTCCCGGTGATCTATCTGGCCGATCCTTCTCAAGATCACAATGGGTACTCCCAGAGCTGCTCTAGCCCCGCCCGTGTGGAGAAAAACGAAAAAAACAAAAAGACATATTTCACGGTCTGGACCGTGTTCGGCACCGGACCGCTACTCTGCGCAAACACGGTTCAGACCGTGTTTGGCACCCGATGTGTTAATGAGTTAAACCAACGCGTTGCGTTGCTATTTTCAGCGAAGATATTTAACGTAGAGCGAAAACAGAACATACACCAGTGCAGAGCCCTGGGGAACTTTTTTAAGTGGTTAACCACCGCTGTTCCAAGGCCAGATCCTGTCAAACCAACGAGATCTGTCTGTGTGGAATATGAGACGTTTGGAAAGCCCCCCCCGCGAGTTCTAAACTCGACAGTTTCCTCTGTAGCAGCCCGTGTGAGAACCAGTGGTGCAAAGTAACTAAGTACATTTACTCAACTGTACTTAAGTACAATTTTGAGGTACTTTTACTTTACTGGAGTATTTCCAATTGTCTATACTTTTACTTCTACTCCACTACATCTCAGAGGCACATATTATACTTTTGCTCCACTACAATTATTTGAAAACTTTAGTTACTAGTTACTTTGCAGATATAAATTATTACATTATAAAACATACTTTAACCACTTTAATCCTATTTTATACACAGGCTATTTGAAAATAGCCGATCTACAAGTAGATCGGCTATTTTCAAACATTGTAGTACATTTACTTTTGGTAATTTAAGTACATTTTGATACCAATACTTTCGTACTTTTACTCAAGTAAATTTATAATTCCGGACTTTTACTTGTAACAGAGTACTTCTACATTGCAGTATTTTTACTTTTACTTAAGTAAAACATTTCAGTACTTTTCCCACCACTGGTGAGAACGCACGCGTTAACCGGGCTGTTAGCCTGAGGAGGGCCAGCCTAATTACCAGTGTATGAGACAGACTCAGCTAAACACAGCGGACATGGAAACAACCACCATAATTATTGAGTCTCACTTCCAAACAAAACAGTATTAATGTCTGTGATGACAGCGAGCATGCCCCTGTGTGTGTGTGTGTGTGTGTGTGTGTGTGTGTGTGTGTGTGTGTGTGTGTGTGTGTGTGTGTGTGTGTGTGTGTGTGTGTGTGTGTGTGTGTGTGTGTGTGTGTGTGTGTGTGTGTGTGTGTGGGGAAAATCTGTTGTCTGGGCTTATGTCCATTTTTCTTTGTTGTTGATGTTTGGACTCCGCACACACAGTCCCAACAGGATCGCACCTGTGTTTGCACCTGTTTTTTTGTGTGACTGTGTATGTATGGGCAAGCAAGCACACACAAAGTCGTGTGCGTGCACATGTACAAGTGTGTGCATGTGCACATGTTGTTGCCTCAATTCCACGGCACATTTCCACATCAAACAGACAGCCTACAGTAGCAGCTGCTGGCAGCAGCAACACTCAACACACACACACACACACACACACACACACACACACACACACACACACACACACACACACACACACACACACACACACACACACACACACACACACACACACACACATAAATGTGGATCATACTTTGAAGTCACATCAGTGAGTTTACCAGGTAGTTCACATAAAATAGGTTAACCACTTTCAACCTGGCCTAGCTATCTTTGGCATGTCATTACAGGTGAAATTCGAGCAAAAAATAGCAGATCATGTGCAAAGCTCACATGATGAAATATTCCCTCCTCGCCTTGCAGACAGCAACCGCAGAAATACTGCCTTGTGTGTTCTGGCATGCATTTATGTGGGTGTGCAATACCTGGCCTGATGATTTGTAGAGAAGTCATTGGAAATAATTACGTCTTTGGGTCAAATTATTAAAAAAAAAATTATTAAAAAAAAAATTCTTGCCAGAATTGGTAATTGGAAATAATTACGTTTTTTACGTTCTAGGGAATGAGTTAAGAGCTGGAGCGATCCTTGTTACTTAAACACTTTGCAGCCATCATTGCTATCAGAATGTAGAGCTACTAAACACGTATTTTAACAAACACATCACTCACGACAACCACCTAACGATATTCGATCTTTCCCTGTTTGCATATCTGAGTCACAGTTGTGAGCCCTGTCTGTTAAAGCAATATGCACCGTGCCCTTAGCCAATCTCACGCTAGCCATCTATAACCATAGTCCATTCATGGGCAACCGGCGGCCTGGGGGCCACATGCAGCCCCCACCTTCACTTAATGTGGCCCGCAGGTTAATATCAGAATACTGATATATTATTGATTTCAGCTGTTACAATTCCTAATGCAAACATGACCCACTTTAATTACTTCAGTCTATATTAGTAGCTTAATGACTAGTATTAACATTATATTGTCTTTTTTATGTCCAATGTATTTATATTTAAGTTCATAAAGTTAACATAAGTATAACTAAATGCATTTGAAATTAAATTAAAATGTTGCGCTCATTCTGTTCCCACTATTCCCACTCGGCAGTTATGGATTGGATTTAACATTCATTTGGAATGAGCGATGCCTTTGATGTGAGGAGGTGCGCTGACTCATTAGTGACAGACTGTTGACAGCTGCTGCCTGCAGCACTGCATTTACTCCTGTTGTATTCATTTAACATATGCTTCTATTTAATAGAACTGGAAACATATGTTATGATATGTTCCTCGTGGCCATCAACATTGTATATGGAATCTATAAAATGTATCAAAACAAGAGGGAAATGATCAATCAATCGTTTTGTAACACCTAGTAAGTTTCATTCATTTTCGTCTGAAATCGTAGTCGTTACAGACACCTAGTAATCCACACAACATTTTTGATTTAACCTCTTTCCCGAAAGACTGTTGCCGAAGGCTGTTAACTTTATCTACTGTCGCTCCGACACTGTCTCATCTGAGGCAGGCTGGCTGTCTGTCTGTTTGCTTTGCTGCTCGCTGCAAACTGACGGCAGTTGCACTTCAGTTGCTCCTGGGTCCTAGTGCCTTAGGCTCGTAATATAAAAGGCTATAGAGCACCGAAGTCTGACGTAATTTACACATCCTACCTGGTTCGCGGTTTTCCACCCCCGTTCTGAATTCCCATAGATGTGTTTAATATCGCGTCAAATAAGAACTGTGTTCCAAAAATAAACAAATGACCCCGGCGGTTTGACTCGTATGGATATGAAGCATCAACTGACGGTGAGAAAACGATAATGTTACTTCCGCCGAATTAGTTACATTTTCGCCAGACACAGACTGTATCAAATATGAGTGACTGACTATCATAAACGATACAGAACCTCCTCCCTGACAATATCGCCGAGACAGTTTGTTTATTTTTGTACCCCAATTCTTATATGAGACGATTCTAAGATGACCCAATGTTATTCTCCATAGAGAAATTACTTTACGAACCAGGGGATGAACGAGGACTTCTGTACTCTATTAGGCTGCGCTGCTATTGAAATGTAGCCCATAAATGTACAGCCCGAGCCCGGCTCGAAGCAGAAATCGTAAGCTCTAATTTATGTGTCTGTGACTCTGAGATTGTATCAAACTGGGGGTCCTTGATATTAAAAGGTTGAGAAACAATGCCTACATGCCTAAAAAAAGTACTCGGTAGCACTCAGTCTCCAGTGGCTCCCTAAACATTTCAGGCTGTCACGTATAGGTTGTGGAATGCGGTCGTCACTCTCCCTCTCCTCCAGGAGTAACAAAATGTGTTTAATTTGCCGCGTGAATGTAGCCAACATGGTACAACAGTGATACCTGTCATGAAAACATCTTACACCCACTGCACTGTATTGTGTAATTTCTCTTGACATTATACTACAAAGTCTTTCAACTTCTACTGGATAGAACTAGCGAGGATGAGGTGCACGCACGCACGCACGCACGCACGCACGCACGCACGCACGCACGCACGCACGCACGCACGCACGCACGCACGCACGCACGCACGCACACACGCACACACACACACACACACACACACACACACACACACACACACACACACACACACACACACACACACACACACACACACACAAAAGTTACTAGTAACAAGTTACTTTTATTATGTACAATTATTATGTAATCTAACCATTGAACTAATTTAAAGTTCAACACTGGTCTTATTGTGATGCAAGCTGAGGGTGGGATTAGCCACCAATAGCAGATCTACAAGCTGATGTCGCAACGTGACACATTGTGAGCTTCTAGATCGGCTATTTTTGGCAAATAGATTTGGTGTAGACGTAAAAATAAAGCGGTCCAAGTACAGTTGTCACTCAGGTCCTTCACACTGAACACTGTAACCATAACTATAACTACGTATATATCGTTCACTCTGTCATCCACTTGGACGACTTGTAAAACTATATGTTTTTATAATGCTCGGTGTGAATGGCCCCTTAACCCTTTAAAGACCGGGAACGCATCTGTGTGTCATTTTAAGATTTCTTTATAATCTAAAATAGCAGATATACAAGCTCATAGCACGGCACCGAGTGCCGCACTATGAGCTTGTAGATCTGCTATTTTTGTTTTTTTGTGCAAAAATTTTGCTAATCTTTGAATATATATATATATTTTTTAAAGCAAACGTTTTTACTCAAATCTTTGCTTCTGGGGGGTCCCTGGAACAACATATTTGGGGGTCCGTGGCCAAATACATTATTATTTCGGGGGTCCTTGACATGAAAAATGTTTTAGAACCACTGATATTACAGCGACATAAGTTCTTTAAAAAAACTGTTAGGATATAAGACATTTGTAGAATCCCCCAGAAGCAAAGATTTGAGTTAAAAATGTATATATATATATATAGTATACTTACATACTTACATACTTACATACATATACATACTCAAAGATTTGCACAAACTTTCACGATTAAAAAAAAAAAGCAGATCTACAAGCTCATAGCGCGGCACTCGGCACCGCTTTATGAGCTTGTAGATCTGCTTCTTTTTTTTTTATAGCCCAAAGAAATCAAAAAAATGACACACAGGTGCGTTCCAGGTCTTAATGGGTTAAAGACTGGAGGGTTTAAGTGGGGTTTAGATCTAAACATTCTCAGAGCCTTTTGTTCAGAGTTGCACCCAGCAGGATGCTGTCAGTTCTGCTTTACATCAGAGGCCTGGCACACGGGCAGGGTGCTGAACCCTGCTGGCTTCATATTCTACCAGGAACCCCAGTGTCGTTGTCCTTGTTAGCTTCTAATCAGCAGATAATTAGACCTGTAACCCCCAGGTGAGTGCAAAATAACTACCTAATAGGAGAGACAACTCCAGGTCCTGGTAGGATATAAAACCAGCAATACTAGAGGTCCTGGTAGGATAGAAAAACCATCAGTATAGACCCCTTAACTCATTCACTGCCACAATTATTTCTGGCCGCGTTTGCCCACTGCCAGAGATTTTTCATCGAAAAAAAAAAGTACTCAGGAGCCGAGATACAGAATTTTTAAGTTTTAAGTTAACAAGGAAGTGGATGGGAGTCTAGATCTTTAAACAATCATATCTCCTTGGTCTTTGGGTCACGTCAGTGGCAGTGAATGAGTTAACAGACGACGTCACACTGATAAGAACCAGTATGCGCTCGCAGGCCGGCACCAAAATGAACCCCATTCTGTCAGGTCTCGCTAGGACGCGCCTCACTAGCCAACACACAAGAGGAGGTTGAATGAACTGAAACCAGCGAAACCCCAAAACAACATGTTGGGAATTGATTGCATGAAACAATCACCTGTGCGTCCGGTCTCAATGTTGGTAAACAAATCATTGGTCTATTAGAGGTCTCCTGGTAAGATAGAAAACACACAGTCGTGCTAGGATTTGAATCTGCCTTTTGTTAAACATTTCCCCATGGACCACCAGTAGTTATGCCATGGACCACTAGTGGTCTGTGTACTACTGGTTGAGAAACGGTGGTCTAGATTTAGACGCAGAGTCACAAAGAGTGAAACCAACCACCTGATAATTACCTAGGTAATTACCACGGTAACCTAATCCCCTCATGACTCAGATACAAATGTGCTTTCCTTGCGTGTGGTCCTTGTGTATGTAACCCCTATGTTTTGGTTCACTCCCAGCAGATTGACGAATAACAACCCTGTTACATCTGCAGAGATTTGACCCCTGACACTCCGTCCTTGACACATAAACAAAGTGAATTATAAAACCGTGTCAGTTGTAGAACCCTTACATTTTAGGCCATGAAGCAGCCCTAAATGACTACATGTACATGTACTACTATGACATGACTTGGTGTCTGTGTTATGGCCTGTAGTTTAAAAACGTTTGGGAAATTATGTGAATTAACCAGTGGTTCTGAAAGGGGGGTCCAGGGACCCTCAGGGTTCCTTCTCCATTTTTACTCTCTCAGAGTTCTGGGGGTCCTTGAAATAAAACGTTTGAGAACCTCTGAATTAGACAAGCTAGTTGTAAACACTTCCTGGTTCGCTGCAGAGAGAGAGAGAGAGAGAGAGAGAGAGAGAGAGAGAGAGAGAGAGAGAGAGAGAGAGAGAGAGAGAGAGAGAGAGAGAGAGAGAGAGAGAGAGAGAGAGAGAGAGAGAGAGAGAGAGAGAGAGAGAGAGAGAGAGAGAGAGAGAGAGAGAGAGAGAGAGAGAGAGAGAGAGAGAGAGAGAGAGAGAGAGAGAGAGAGAGAGAGAGAGCATCAAAGGCAACCGTCTGTTTCCAGATGCCCTGACGGCGCTGAGTGGAGACGGTGTCTCCGCGGAGACAGAGCAGGGGGTCCGAGGGGTCCCATGTCTAGCAGACGGCAACCAGTTCAGGCCAGACGCCACATTATGTTCCCTCTCTCCCCCTGGGTCCTCTGCGCTACCACGGGCTGTCACTCATATCTCTCTCACACACACACGCACACACACAACCACCAGCTGGCAGATAACTCCTTTGTGTGTGTGTGTGTGTTTATCCATAATTGCTGAATAGTGACAGCAGTCTGTGTGACTGGCTGTTTTGGGATTTGTGCATCAGGAGTTAACTTGTTTTACATGTGAATCGTGTGTGTGTGTGTGTGTGTGTGTGTGTGTGTGTGTGTGTGTGTGTGTGTGTGTGTGTGTGTGTGTGTGTGTGTGTGTGTGTGTGTGTGTGTGTGTGTGCGCGTGCGTGCTAGGGCTGTCAACTTTCCTCAGAAATTATATTCGAATATTGGTCTTAAAAATTGGCAGATATTCGAATATATTCGAATATTATTATTATAAAAAAACTACCATTATTACAAAAAACGATGTATCGAGTGCTCAGATCCAATAAAACATATTTTGTTTGTTTTTATAACTTCATACATTGTTCATAGCAGATCTACAAGCTCACAACGCGTCGCATCGTGGCGCGTTGTGAGCTTGTAGATCTGCTATTTTCAAACATTTTAGTACTTTTACTTTTGGTACTTTAAAGGCATACTAGGTAACGTTTTCAACAAAACTAAAGTTAAATTGTATATCTTTTGTGAGTGGCAAAAGTTTCACAACACCCACTCCATGAATTTCACCCCCGGAAGCCTTTTATTTATATATTTTCTATTGAACGTGGACGGGGGGGACTTTCCCGGGAAAATGACGTTCCTGGCCAACGTCATGACGTCGTGGCCGACGTCCTGGCCGACGTCATGACGTCGGCCAGGAACACCGCAACGGTTTCCTGTTTGGCCAGGAACTACCGCGCTAATAACAAAAAGGAACCTCACGCTGATTTTAAGAGAATGTAGGATTGGAAGATCGAAAAAGAACAGAAAAAGAAAGCACAGCTCATGGTAACTAATGCTCCACTGACTAAGAGAAACGATCCGTAGATAGTATAAAACAATTAAAAGATCGCTTTTTGAAACGCTTCCGGCTTCCGGTGAAAACGAATGGAATTCTGGGTAATCGAGGACTACGGAAATTGTATGCAGTGACGGTAGTGACCAGCAGAGGTTGCTAAATATCGTTATTTGTGATTCTGCATTGTACGACTTTAAGTACATTTTGATACCAACACTTTTGTACTTTTACTCAAGTACATTTTGAATTCTGGACTTTTACATATAACAGAGTACTTCTACATTGCAGTATTGATACGTTTACTTAAGTAAAACATTTAAGTACTTTGTCCACTGCAGGAGAGTCTGGGATTGGAGAAGAGAGAGACGAGAGGCAGAGAGGATGGAGAGAATGATGGAGCTGAAGGATGGGAGGAGTTATGAGGGGTTGTTTAGCGGAGCAAAGGGAAATGGACTCCTCACTGTTGTGACACCTTGATGATGAATCACACACACACTCTAAATCCCAGCCCAAGTCCTCTATTATGAGGATCTAGGATTGCCTGCGCGTCGTCTCTCTCGCTCGCCGTCACGCACGCCGACTCATGCACTCACACACACACCGACTCATGCACTCACACACACACCGACTCATGCACTCACACACACACCGACTCATGCACTCACACGCACGCCGACTCATGCACTCACACACACACCGACTCATGCACTCACACGCACGCCGACTCATGCACTCACACACACACCGACTCATGCACTCACACACACACCGACTCATGCACTCACACACACACCGACTCATGCACTCACACGCACGCCGACTCATGCACTCACACACACGCCGACTCATGCACTCACACACACACCGACTCATGCACTCACACGCACGCCGACTCATGCACTCACACACACACCGACTCATGCACTCACACACACACCGACTCATGCACTCACACACACACCGACTCATGCACTCACACGCACGCCGACTCATGCACTCACACACACACCGACTCATGCACTCACACACACACCGACTCATGCACTCACACGCACGCCGACTCATGCACTCACACGCACACCGACTCATGCACTCACACACACACCGACTCATGCACTCACACACACACCGACTCATGCACTCACACACACACCGACTCATGCACTCACACACACACCGACTCATGCACTCACACACACACCGACTCATGCACTCACACACACACCGACTCATGCACTCACACACACACCGACTCATGCACTCACACACACACCGACTCATGCACTCACACACACACCGACTCATGCACTCACACACACACCGACTCATGCACTCACACACACACCGACTCATGCACTCACACACACACCGACTCATGCACTCACACACACACCGACTCATGCACTCACACACACACCGACTCATGCACTCACACGCACACCGACTCATGCACTCACACACACACCGACTCATGCACTCACACACACACCGACTCATGCACTCACACACACACCGACTCATGCACTCACACACACACCGACTCATGCACTCACACACACACCGACTCATGCACTCACACACACACCGACTCATGCACTCACACACACACCGACTCATGCACTCACACACACACCGACTCATGCACTCACACACACACCGACTCATGCACTCACACACACACCGACTCATGCACTCACACACACACCGACTCATGCACTCACACACACACCGACTCATGCACTCACACACACACCGACTCATGCACTCACACACACACCGACTCATGCACTCACACACACACCGACTCATGCACTCACACACACACCGACTCATGCACTCACACACACACCGACTCATGCACTCACACACACACCGACTCATGCACTCACACACACACCGACTCATGCACTCACACACACACCGACTCATGCACTCACACGCACGCCGACTCATGCACTCACACGCACACCGACTCATGCACTCACACACACACCGACTCATGCACTCACACACACACCGACTCATGCACTCACACACACACCGACTCATGCACTCACACACACACCGACTCATGCACTCACACACACACCGACTCATGCACTCACACACACACCGACTCATGCACTCACACACACACCGACTCATGCACTCACACACACACCGACTCATGCACTCACACGCACACCGACTCATGCACTCACACACACACCGACTCATGCACTCACACACACACCGACTCATGCACTCACACACACACCGACTCATGCACTCACACGCACGCCGACTCATGCACTCACACGCACACCGACTCATGCACTCACACACACACCGATGCCGTACAACAACAGATCATTGGCCAATGATCTGTTGACAGGCCCTTGTAGTTCTTTCTCCAAATCTGCACATCTATTACTACCTTATCTGGACCTGTCTGTCTGTCTGTCTGTCTGTCTGTCTGTCTGTCTGTCTGTCTGTCTGTCTGTCTGTCTGTCTGTCTGTCTCTCTTTCTCTGTCTATCATATCTCGGTCTCTCTCTCTAGAGAGAGAGAGAGGGGGGTGTGGCTGTTAGTTTACCTGGCTGGTACAGAGACACAGATAGTGTGTGTAGATAGACCTTTATTGATCCTGAGGGAAATTCAGTTGTCATAGCAGCACTGCAGTGAGTATGATACACAGACACAGGTAAGAGTACAGAGATACAGTAGAAGTGGTGTGTGTGTGTGTGTGTGTGTGTGTGTGTGTGTGTGTGTGTGTGTGTGTGCTTGAGGAACAAGAATGGATGAATAATATACTGCCAACATAGATTTCTTCTTCTTACCTCAGCTGAACAAAATGACAACACAATAGAGAGAGAGAGAGAGACATAGCAATGTATTTCAGATGAAAGACCTGGTTCTGTGTGTATCTCTTGAGAAGATACTGTAGCAGATCTACAAGCTCATAGCACGGCACTCGGTGCCGCGCTATGAGCTTGTAGATCTGTTTTAATAGCCCGAAGAAATCTTAAAATGACACAGATGTGTTTTTCATTGAAGTTCACAAGATATATGATGCTGATTGGCCTTGTAGTTCCCGAGATGATCTACTGTACAGACAGACTGGCAGACATACACACATCTAGCTACTGTATCTTCTGTGTGCGACACCCTTTCTGCAACGAACTATAGCAGCCAATCAGTGAAGTGCTATCTCCAGTCACAGACCGGCTTGCCATGGCTTTAGTCCAATCAGATCGGAGCTCATTTATAAACAGCCTCTCAGAGCCAATCGATAACTCTGTTATTTCACCAACCCGCCAGGTTTGTCCCGCCTACCGTACATTATTTACCCCTTTTACTGGATGTATCTGAGACGTTTTTTTACGAGTATTGATCATTTGTTATTGGGTGAGAAAGATGTGCCCGCGATTAACTTTGACTAGTGTAGTAATTTTGGGGAGTCATTGAAGTCAACTTCTAAAAATCAATAGTCGTGCATGCTCTAAGAGGCGTGCGTGCACACACACACACACACACACACACACCCACGCACACGCACGCACACACCCTCCCTCTCAATTCAGTTCTGCTGAGGCTGAAGGACAACTGCAAGTGTTTATTGCTAAACTCTGTCTGTCTCTCTAGTTTGCCACATCAGCTGTTCTCCAGCCACGCTGAATGACCAGTAGAATAAAGCTAATCTCCGATGTGCATGTGCATGTGCTCGTGCGCGCACTGAACACTCACATAACTACCCTGGCTCTCACACATGCTGATGCCAGCTACCAGCGGCCCCTGCTTCAACCGTGGCACGTGTTTTGTGTGTCAGTCGTGGGAACCAGCGCTCTCCCCCACGCATATACCACTGCGGTTGACGACAGAATCTAGTGACATATTTTAACCCATTAACTCTTTGACTGCCAGAGTATTTTCATAATGTACTCACCCAGCGCCAGCGATTTTCGAGTTTTATAACCTTCTCAACCGGTCACAGAATTGCTAAATCCATTAAAATCGTATGTCTGGCCGTGTTTATAAACACACACCACAGGACAACTACACGTTTGAATTGACTCTGACTCATGGTGTTTCTGTGTGTAGGACAACTACACGTTTGCCCAGCCAGGCATCCAGAGGAAAGTCAAGGCCCTGGAGGAGCTGGTCAGCAGAATCGACGGTGAGACCTCTATCTCATCTTTATGTAATATTTATAGTTATGTGTTTGGCCTGTTGCCATTATCTACATGTTGCTTTGTTTTCTTTTCAAAAATAGCAGATCTACAAGCTCAGTGCCGCGCTATGAGCTTGTAGATCTGCTATTTTTTTTTAACTTTCATTATTTTAAGCGGACATTTTTAACTCAAATCTTTGCTTCTGGGGATTCTACAAATGTCTTCGAAATCCTAACATTCTTTTTATTTTAACTTATGTTGCTATAATATCAGTGGTTCTCAAACCTTTTCATGTCAAGGACCTCCAAAATGTATTAAGCCACGGACCCCCATCTCAAAATATGTTTTTCCAGGGACCCCCCAGAAGCAAAGATTTGAGTTACAAATGTTTGCTTTAAAAATATATATATATTGAAAGATTTGCACAAATGTTCACGAAAATAGTTTTAAAAAATTGCAGATCTACAAGCTCATAGCGCGGCACTCGGTGCCGCGCTATGAGCTTGTAGATCTGCAATTTCTGAATAGCCCAAGAAATCTAAAAATGACACAGATGCGTTCTCGGTCTTAATGGTTTAGCTGTCTGTCTGTCTGTCTGTCTGTCTGTCTGTCTGTCTGTCTGTCTGTCTGTCTCTCACTTTGCCTTAGCTGATAAACTAACTGCAGAATTGTGTGTGGGGAAAAAAACGACAGCAAAATGCTTCACCAACTCCTTTTGGCAGCAGAACTTATGCAGCAAAACTTTGGAGACTTTTTATTTAAACTCTTACAAAGTGTTTGAACTTCCAGGTGTCATTAGAGGGTGACACGCCTCCACGCCTCTGTGCTTCACAGAGCTGTGTGTGTGTGTGTGTGTGTGTGTGTGTGTGTGTGTGTGTGTGTGTGTGAGGCCTCTGTGCTTCACAGAGCAGAGCGTGGGGTAATTGTGCTGTCTCTGGTAACCTGGCGGTTGACAGCGCTGAACACAGCCCGGCTAATTCTTCCACTTCCCACTCCGCCGGCTGGTAAACACTTCAATGTACAGAACACAGAGACGTGCGCGTGCACACACACACACACGCACTCACGTGAGTGCGCAGCCCGTGAAATTCTCGCGCGCGGGCGGCAAGAGCTGGGTTGTGATGAGCTTTTCTTTTCACCGCAGGAGGAAAAAAAACAACAATGATCGCGGCGCGATCACCGCTGATCCGAGCGGTACCGCCCGCGTGAACCGCTTGCCGTGTGTTACGACTTTTACTTTAAAACTGCTAAAATAGCCGATCTACAAGCTCACTTGGCGAGCCGTCGTGAGCTTGTACATCTGCTATTGTCACTACTTTTGTGTGGCGCTCTTGTATGATGAAGTAGTAATTTACGGATGTGGAGATATGAGGTCTCTGCCTAAAAGCACCGATATGAAAGCTCACATATGCACACCCACACACACACACACACACACACACACACACACACACACACAGCCACGTGCACACACATTTGTGCAACCAAGCGAAACATCTGCATTATGCGCAAGCTATGCATACACACATCTCAACACATAACACACACACACACACAGATACATACCTTTATGTACACAACAACACACAAGAGACACATTTGAATGCAACTCTCTCTCTCTCTCTCTCTATCTCTCTTTCTCTCTCTCGCACACACACACATACTTTTACACCAGGATGCGCTCAAGAGGAACATTTAAATGAAATGCATGCACGCACGCGTGCATAGACACGCGCGCACACACACACACACACACACACACGCAGCAGGTGTTCGTTCTGCCATACTCTCTCTGTGTTAATTAGCAACGCCATCTCTCCTCAGGGAGCCCTTTCACTCCATCATGACTACAAACGTGTTAATTGTTGCTGCTTTAAACACTTCGGACTCCCTCCCTCTCTCTCTCTTTCTGTCCCCCCGTCCCCCTCGTGCATCGTGCAGAACAAGGGCTCTCATCAAACAGCAGATTGCACGTCGAGCGACAACACGCTCGTCTGACCGCACGGTTTGTCAGACTCCCAAGACGCTCGCCGAACATCTCCCGAAAGGGGGGGGGGGAGAGATTGCTGCGTGCATGTAAATTATATCATCATTATGAGGTTCTCAAGCGTTCAATGACCCTTCAGTTTGATGTCTGTACACTCTCAGAGTTCCAGACCTCTAACTCCTCAAGGATTTACAGGTCCGTCAGTTACAGGATTGTAACTTTGTTTTCTCCAAAAACTCCAGTCAGAACTACAACAGAAGGTCTCAAGCAACCAGTGGTGGAAAGAAACTAAGTACATTTACTTAAGTACTGTACTTAAGTACAATTTTGAGGTATTTGTACTTGGTATTTCCAATTGCCAGTACTTTTACGTCTACTTCACTACATCTCAGAGGCAAATATTGTACTTTTACTCCACTACATTTATTTGAAAACCTTAGGTACTAGTTACTTTGTAGATTTTGATTATTATTACAAAACATACATCAACCACCTCAGCCCTATATATTTCGACCATTTGACCATTCGACCATTTGAAAATAGCAGATCTACAAGCTCACAATGCGTCGTGATGCAACGCATTGTGAGCTTATAGATCTGCTATTTTCAAAAGATTTGTACACATTTGAAAACTTGAAATGGGACCTTGTGCATGATGAGTACTTTTACTGTTGGTACTTTAAGTACATTTTGATGCCAATACTTTTGTACTTTTACTCAAGTACATTATGAATTCCGGACTTTTACTTGTAACAGAGTATTTCTATATCGCAGTATTGATACTTTTACTTATTTAAGTAAAAAATGTGAGTACTTGTTTCAGTGTGTGATCCAAAATGCCCGCGTCCTGATCAGCAGCACGACTTAGTGACGACTTTTTGGAAAGGAGAAGAACGTTAAGCCTGATTTTATACCTCATCGCATCACGGTGCCACATACGGAAAATAGACGGTAATTGGTGGAGAGGCGTGCGTTATTTGCTGTAACATCACAGACAGCTAGGAGTTGCCTAGCAACGCATCGATACAGCGCCGAATGAATTCCACCAAACACGGTTGTCGTGGATGGTTCTGTAGAATTCACATCTTGAGTAGGCACTGGAATTCATCCTGACCCAAAGAAACCTAACACTGTCCTTTGATGGCTCACAGAACCACCGCATAACGGTGAGGCAGACGGATATCAGCCACGCCCAGCCAACTGTCCTCCCCACGCTGTCTCGGAATCTGGGCAGAACTTAACCCTCACTCTGACCCTTAACCCTAGCAGATACAGTACATGTCTAAACCTAACCCTTACCATGACCATCTACCCAATTAACGGTAGATATTGTCTTTATCATTTTTTTTAAATGATTTAAAATATTGAAAATAGCCGATATACATGCTTCTGATGTCAAACCATAAAACCATAATTTAAAAACAAAACATGTGATGTGAGGTGTTGTAAGCTTGAAGACGCGTGTGCGCGTCTACAAACAGTTTCCTATGGGCTGGCATAAGCGAAAACAAAGCGGCAAATCATCAGCAAAGACAAATAATTCAAGTCGATGCACACAGAATACAAAAAAAAATTAAACTTGACACAAAGATGAAAAGTTTGTGGTTTTAAAAAGTTTCTTGTCGCTTGCATCCCAACCAACTTGTGAATGTCTTTGTACGTGGGTGTCCGCACAGAACACACGGCCCTCCCCCCCCCCCCCCCCCCCCGCATTCCTCGTTGTGCGTTAAAGACAGCCAGGCGTGGAGGTGAGAGGCAGCCGTGTGTCCTTATTAAAGTTAACCCACTAAGACCTGGAACGCATCTGTGTCACTTTTTTGATTTGAGCTAAAAAACGCATTATTTTACACTTTGGGCTATTCAAAAATAGCAGATCTACAAGCTTGTAGCGCGGCACAGAGTGCCGCGCTACGAGCTTGCAGATCTGCTATTTTTGAAAAATCGTGAAAATGTGCGGAAATCTTTGAATATATGTATTTTTTTAAGCGAACATTTTTAACTCATGTTACAACATCTGGGGGGTCCCTGGAACAAAATATTTTGAGATGGGGGTCCTTGACATTTCTCACAAGTTAGAGAACCACTGATAATATAACAACATACGTTTTTTTTTTTTTTTAACTGATAGGATTTAGAAGATATTTGTAGAATCCCCAGGAGGCAAAGATTTGAGTTAAAAATGTTCGCTTTAAAAAATATATATTCCAAAGCACACATTTTCACGATTTTTCGAAAATAGCAGATTTGCTATTTTTAAATAGCCAAAGAAATCTAAAATGACAGAGATGCGTTCCCAGCTTGAATGGGTTAACACAGTGAGGAGGGCAGGGGATGGCTACGCCCCCCCCCCCCCCCCCCCCCCCCAGCACCTGGCATTCTCCCCCCAACGCTCGTAAAAACCCTCAGTCACGCACACTTGAATTAATCCCAGTCACCACCGTAAACCTTTATACCTGTTTATGGAAAAGTTGTTTTGTGAAAAGGTGCTTCTCAAGGGGGGGGGGTGGGGGGGGGGCGGGGGGGGGGGTTTGGAGGTTGAATTATGTTGGATTTGAACCTGTGAGCTGCCTGGAACGAAATGTTAACCATATGAACCCTAGCGTCCCTGTTCTGGGCGGTGCCATAATACAATATAAGCCAACGTTTGATGAAGATAGCCAATCTGTTATTTTCGGCGAAGAGATTAGGAGTTAGTATGTAGTAGTTGTAAGACCTGAAATGACCTCATCAGTAGATGTTTTTTTTTCTTTTTTCGTCCTCTGCATTCTTCCATGTCTTTACATTTCCCTTCTAGCCTCTCATCAACCTGTCCTCTTTTTTATTCTGCCCGTCTCTCTTTGTCTCTCTCTCCTCTCGTCCTTATCCCACTGTGGTTCGCTCCGTCAGTACATTTACTCAAGTACTGTACTTAAGTACAATTTTGAGGTACTTTTACTTTACTGGAGTATTTCCAATTGTCTATACTTCTACCTCTACTCCACTACATCTCAGAGGCAAATGTTGCACTTTTACTCCACTACAATTATTTGAAAACTCTAGTTACTTTGCAGATATTATTATTATTTTTTTTTATACATTAACCACTTCAGCCATATTTTAAACCTAGGCTGTTTGAAAATAGCCGATCTACAAGCTCACAACGTGTCGCGATGCGACGCGTTGTGAGCTTGTAGATCTGCTATTTTCAAACATTTTAGTACTTTTACTTTTGGTACTTGAAGTACATTTTGATATCAATACTTTTGTACTTTTACTCAAGTAAATTTCTAATTCCGGACTTTTACTTGTAACAGAGTATTTCTACATTGCAGTATTGATACTTTTACTTAAGTAAAACATTTGAGTACTTTTTCCACCAGTGGAAGACCCCTGCCTTAGCCTATAGGGCGAGAGTCTGTAATCTGTTTAAGTTTATTCTTCCTATGACTGTATCTCACAGCACTTCTCTCGCTCTGTATCTATACACCAATCCACGGAGCGCTGCCCTGCGCGCAGCCATTGCTGCGGTGTCAACGCTCCGTGGACGCGACACCGCAGCAATGGCCGCCTACAGGCAGCTACAGGCAGCTACAGGCAGCGCGTCTGTGGATTCGTCTATACCATAACTGCTCTGCTGCCTCCAGTTTCCCCCCACAGGATCAATGAAGGTCTAAAGGTCTTATCTAGTCTGTCCTCTCTTTGGAAGTGGTTTTGGGCTCCATCACCCGATGAGAGACGCGATCGATAGTCCCTCTTCTCTTTGCCTCGTTGTGTGCATTTGTTGGACATGCAAACATTGTACCTGTGATGCTGAGTGGCGCAATATGTCTAAAGTTCTTCCACCCTTCTCTCTCTCTCTCTCTCTCTCTCTCTCTCTCTCGCTCGCTCTCGCTTTCTCTCTCGCTCTCTCTCGCTCCAGTGTTGTTGTGCAAAATCTGGACTTGTTCCGAATAATTAAAAGACGCTTTTTCGCTTTTTCGCTCCATGTAAGCTTGCATTGACTTTATAAGGTCTTTAAAAAAAACGTATTATTCGCATGAAATAAATCGCCCCGGTGTGTAAGGACCTTTAGTCTAGTTTTAGACGACTAAATATAAGATTATAGTGGACTAAATCTACAGTTGATTTAGTCGACTAAAATGTATGTTGGCGGTGCCTTGATGGCGTCGTAATGGCTGATTTTACACTTGGTTGCATGCTGAAAATAGCCGATCTACAAGCTCACAATGCGTCGCGAGCTTCTAGATCTGCTATTTTCAGAGCACAACACCGGAGCGCAACCAAACATAACATGACTTGTCTTTTAGTTCTCTTTAGATCTCTTCTCCACTAGATCCCTCACTAACATTTTAGTCTAGTTTTTATTTGTTGACAAAATTGTCAATTTATTTATTCTTAGATTTAGTCATCATAGCTTAGTTTTTATCTACTTTTCATTTAGTTTTCGTCAGTGTAAAAATGTAGTCTACCAACATTTTTCGTCATAGTTTTAGTCCACAAAATCAACGTCTCACTCTCTCACTCTCTCGCTCTCGCTCTCGCTCTCTCTCTCTCTCGCTCTCTCGCTCTCTCTCTCTCTCTCTCTCTCGCTCTCTCGCTCTCTCGCTCTCGCTCTCTCTCTCTCTCTCTCTGGCTGGCGGTTCTGGTGTGCATCAGCGTGATGTATTCAGCACTAATGAGCTCAGCAGCTTATGCGTCCCCTTCTCTCTCTGTGTGATAATTGAACTGTGGAGACGAGTGCCAGCTAATTGCAGTGTGTTTACCTCGCGCCTCGTGCCGCGCATCGCCAGAGTGCCGTGGTACATTATGTATTGTGTGTACCTAAAGGCAGGTGTCACTCGGCTGTGTGTGTGTATGAGAACGAGTGGATACATTGCCATTATGTTACATAAATGCATGTCTGACAAGCATCATCTGTATTGTTTAACAGGTGTGTGTGTGTGTGTGTGTGTGTGTGTGTGTGTGTGTGTGTGTGTGTGTGTGTGTGTGTGTGTGTGTGTGTGTGTGTGTGTGTGTGTGTGTGTGTGTGTGTGTGTGTGTGTGTGTGTGAACGAGTGGATACATTGCCATTATGTTACATAAATGCATGTCTGACAAGCATCATCTGTATTGTTTAACAGGTGTGTGTGTGTGTGTGTGTGTGTGTGTGTGTGTGCGCGTGTGTGTGTGGGGTACGTACATGTCAGTCAAAACATATTAAAAGCGATTTTTTTTAAACTGAAATCTGTGCTTCTGGGGGTCCGCAGCTCAAATACGCATCATTTTGGGGGTCCCTTGAGATTCAAATGTCTGAGAAGCACTGCTCTAGTCGTGTCCCTATGATGAAAACACAAAGTGTTCTGTTCTCTGTTTGCTTTATTGGCTCCGAACAAGAGATTAAATATATTGCAGATTGTTCAGCAACTGCATATTCATTAACATGATGACACCTATTCTCTCTATTTCTCTCACACACACACACACACGCACACACACACACACACACACACACACACACACACACACACACACACACACACACACACACACACACACACACACACACACACACACACACACACACACACACACACACACACGATAATAAAGATGTAATTACAGAGCTGTCAGGAGTTAGGGAGGAACATCCTCTGCCCTCGCCAACTCTGCTCTTAACTCTTAAACTGCCAGGGTTTTTTAAAAATAGTACTCAAACTGCCATCAGTTTACATCCCCTAGCCCCCCTCAAAGGTCTCAAACCTTTTTATTGTGTGTTTTTAATGAACACCGTGTAGATCAACTAGTGAAGTGTTGGCTGGCTGTGTGTCTTCTCAGAGTCCGTGCATCGTCACATGCAGCAGTATGAGGTGGAGTATCTGCAGTTTGCCTTCCGCTGGATGAACAACCTGCTGATGAGAGAGCTGCCGCTGCGCTGCACCATCCGCCTGTGGGACACCTACCAGGTACACTACACACACACACGCACGCACGCACGCACGCACGCACGCACGCACGCACGCACACACGCACGCGCACACATTTGAAATATGTATTTATGTCCACATAAACAGAAGTACAAGAATGCCTTGTACAAAGGACATAAACAGTACCAGGGCAGTCAGATAATGGTAAAACAGCCAGTTACAAAGTGCATATAAGACAGAACATTGTTACATGCAATAATGTTGGCATACTTGTCAAACACAGCGGACAACAATCATGGGTAAAGGAAGCAAAGCCTCCTCCACATTGAGCAGCTTCTTATAATAGCTGATATTGATGAGCAGTACTTTGCTAACTGTTTGGCCCTCCTTTTGGAGAGGCCGGCCATTTGAAGGCCCCTCACAACCAACTTGTGCACGTGTCCTAGGCTACCAAAGATAAAAACCAAAAGTTTACATCTGTAGCCTAGCTGAGAGATGGTCTGCTCTAGCTGATGATATTTTAGCACTTTGGTTACACACGCACGCACGCACGCACGCACGCGCGCACACACACACACACACACACACACACACACACACACACACACACACACACACACACACACACACACACACACACACACACACACCCACACACACTCACACGTTTGTATTACTGTACTTGTGTACTATACATCAAACATCCAAGGATGGCAATTTTATGATTGCTATTGTTACAATTCCTTGCCATTATGAACCCTAAAGCTGAAAATAGCAGATCCAAACGTGTGCTTGTGACACATTGTGAGCTTGGCTATTTTTGGTGCAACTATAACCCTAACTTCTAAATGTCTAATCCTAACCCCACATTGAATGTTTTTTCCTAATTGCCTAACTCTAAAAAATATGTTTTAACCATAAAACAACCATTGCTCTGGTGAGGACCAGGAGAATTAACCTCACAATGCCTATTTCTCCAATCCTACTGTTTTTGTGGAGACATTTTGCCCTCAGAAGTACAGTAATACACACACACACACACACACACACACACACACACACACACACACACACACACACACACGCACACTGAAAAACACTCACAGCATGTTCACACTCTCCTGGCTCAACAGATACACGTAGCAAATGTGTCTTTTTTTTTTCTTTGTGTATCGATCAGTCTGTCTGCCTCTCAGACAGACAGGACAGTTGTGTTTATGGATATGTCTGTCTTCCTCTGTCTGTATTGGCCTGTCTCTCTCTCTCTGGGGCGTATCTGTATACAGTATGTACGTGCCGGCGTGTGTCTTCCTGCGCTGTTCTGTCCCGTCTCTCTCTCTGTCATGTCTCATGCTTCTTGCCTGTAGTGTACACAGCAACAAGTGTGAGAGTGTTACTTTAACCCATTAAGGCCTCAGGTTCCGATTCTACAAAATGTCTTCTAAATTCTAAGTTTAAAAAAAAATAACTTATGTTGCTACTTTCTCAAACTTTTTCATGTCAATGACCCCAAAAATGATATGTATTTGGCCGCGGACCCCCATCTCAAAATATGTTGTTCCAGGGACCCCCCAGAAGCAAAGATTTGAGTTACAAATGTTCGCTTTAAATAATATATATTGAAAGATTTGCACACATTTTCTCGATTTTTCAAAAATAGCAGATGTACAAGCTCGCAGCAGCGCAGCACAAAGTGACGCGATGTGAGCTTGTATATTGGCTATTTTTGAATCGCCAACTCTAAAATCTAAACATAATACTCAAGACTGTGCTGTTTGACATTTGTAGTTTTGTCCACCTCTGTTGTGGTGTGAGGACAGTAGCTGCACACGTCCGGTCCACCCCTTACCGTTACACCGTCAAATTGTTAGTGTTAATTTAACACGGAAGATGGGGCGTAACTACAGTACAGTAATGCAGGTAATGCGGTTGCATGGGCACCTTTATTGAACCCGCGGGGGGATAATGAAACCAAATAAAATGTACAAAGTTTGGTTTCACTCGTACGCTCTTCGGAGTTAAATTAACCCTGAGGATTTGACTGTGTGTAATCCCAGGCTGCATGGCAGTGCCAAGGCCTTTAATCCATTGAGACCTGAAGCCGATTCTACAAATGTCTTCTAAATCCCAACAGTATTCTTGTATTCTGAAAAAAAAACGTATGTTTATATCAGTGGTACTCAAACTTTTTCATGTGAAGGACCCCCAATAGTATATGTATTTGGCCGCCGACCCGCATCTCAAAATATGTTGTTCCAGGGACCCCCAGAAGCAAAGATTTGAGTTAAAAGTGTTTAAAAGAATATATATTCAATGTATGTTCACAATTTTTCAAAAATAGCAGATCTACAAGCTCATAGCGCGGTGAGTAGATCTGCTATTTTTGAATAGCCAAAGTGTAAGATAATGCTTTTTAGCTCAAATCCAAAAGTGCCACAGATGCGTTCCAGGTCTTAACGGGTTAAAAAAAACTACAGAAACGCTAGCCTTCGATGATGGCCTTAATTACATGGTTTCCAGTTCTACAGTACTTGTACGTATGCCCCCGTCTCGCTGCCAAATAAACACTCAGGCTTCACCCTTCACAGCTCCTGCCGTAGCATTAGCGCGGCGTTAGCGCGCCACAGGCAGCTAGCACCGCCGTGATGTATGGCTTCAGCAGAGAGGGTGTTTAGTGAAACGACTTGAGCCCTATTTTAGGTTTCAGCTGTCAAAAACAAAATTAAACTACAATCTCACAACCCGTTGAATCGCCCTGCGTTGTGAGCTTGTACATCGGCTGTTTTCGAATGATTTACGACTTTTTTGGGGAAATGTTTGAAATAATTTTCAAATATGGTTATGATCACATAACAAGGACCATGAGCGGGTTTTATCGGTCGGTCGATATTCCCGATAAACTCTACATGTAAACATAGACAATAAACCTTTTTCTCTTCATTGCTGATAAAAAAAAAAGAAAATTCTCTCTCCCCGGGTGTGTGTTTTTCTGTTTCTCTCTCTGGCCTCATCTCCAGCCGTCTCTTATAATTACTGATAGAAAACCGTTGCTTTTCCAGAGCAAGTGAGCGAGATGGTCTGTAAATCACAAAGACAAACTGGCACTCAGACTCCTATGGCATCTTAACCCATTAAGACCTGGAACGCGTCTGTGTCACTTTAGATTTCTTTGGCTATTCAAAAATAGCAGATATACAAGCTCATAGCGCGGCACCGAGTGCCGCACTATGAGCTTGTAGATCTGCTATTTTTGAAAAATCTTGAAAAGATATTTTTTAAATTTTTTTTCAAAAAACTGTTAGGATTTAGAAAATATTTTTAAGAATCGCCTCAGGTCTTAATGGGTTAAACACACTGACCACATCCTAGCAGTCTGTCAGACAGATTATGTGGACTAACTGTGTGCTTATAAGAGGTTTTTATTTACTGGTCTTAGATTTGTACTTGATATCCTGTCGTAAGAGTATATTAACTCATTGAGACCTGAAGTCGATTCTACACGTCTCCTAAATCTCAACAGTATTCTCAAAAACGTATGTTTCTATATCAGCGGTGCTCAATCTTTTTCATGTCAAGGACCCCCAAAATTATATGTATTTGGCCGCCGACCCCCATCAAAATATTTTGTTCCAGGGACCCCCCAGAAGCAAAGATTTGAGTTAAAAATGTTCGCTTTAAAATACATATTCAAATATTTGCACACATTTTCACGATTTTTCAAAAATAGCAGATCTACAAGCTCGTAGCGCGGCACTCGGTGCCGCGCTACGAGCTTGTAGATCTGCTATTTTTGAATAGCCCAAAGTGTAAAATAATGCTTTTTTAGCTCAAATCTAAAAATGACACAGTTCCAGGTCTTAATGGGTTAACTCATTGAGTGCCAGCATTGATTAATTAAGTCAGTCAGTGGCAGCGTTTATGAGCATTTTTTACTAGCCTTTCAAGAGCCACAGAATATTTTGCTCCCGGACGATCGACGCGCCGAGATTCGCAAAAGACAGAGGAGTGTCTCTGCTTCCATCGGGGGGGAAAAAGCGTAACACTGCGACCCTCCGTTCCAAGTCCATTGTTCAGCCGTGTGCGATCCGCCATCTTTCAATATCGCCTCATATCCTGCAGAATGAAACCAGACCATTATTGGTTGGGTAGCTTGTCAATCAAGAGTGGGGGGCGGGGAATGAATGCTATTGGTTGTGTAGCTTGTCAATCAAATCGTCCCGCCCCTCCTAGGGCATAACCTACTTTATCGTACATTTTAAAATAAACGGGACCATAATTTAGCAAAACGCATATCATGATGATTGAAAGGAGACTTAAAACTAGCGACTGGAAGCATATAGTATTTATGACAATTTGTGTTAAGGTAAGAACATCTAGTCTAAAGTTTGTCAAAAACCCATCCGCTTGCGTTAAGATCAATTATTTCTGACACCAGCAGGGGGTAAAACAGTGAAAATACAGGCCGTTCACATTCTCTTCCGTATTAGCCTCAACGTAAAACTTTCAAGCTGGGCCCTCGGTTCAGAGTATTTAAAATGCCATACTATTGGAATCTTGCTCAGCTGCTGCTTCTAATATTTAATGTCATCAAGCCTGTGCCCAAAAGTAGGTCAAATCAATGATGCTGTCACTCCAGCTCTGAGCTGGTCAGAAGCACACCGGCAGGTGGCTTTCAAACATAACATGACGTGTAGTGTAGTAGGCCTGTTGGATGTTCAGCCAAACAGGCCTTTCTTCATAATATGGACCGGATCACAGAGGCAGCAGCGAGCAGTACAAGGTAACATGGGTGATTCACATCCAGGTGTTTATATTGGATGTGATTTCTCCATCCCATGAAAATACCATTTGCGTACTCACAAACTTTGCACTTTTTTTTCGCAAACTGGAGATGCACACATACACACACACCCCCCCCCACACACACACACACACACAGTGCACACACTCGTGCATGCGCTAAATTGAGCCATTAAAAACTAACAAAAACACACAAAGTGCTGGATGAATGATTCAGTCTCATTGCGTCTCCACAGCCACCCGGGTGGGTACACCGTGTACTTTGTAATCATTCCATTAAATATTTGATGCCTTACAACCTACTTTGGATGGCTATGCTCACTCTCTCTCTCTCTCTCTCTCTCTCTCTCTCGGTTTCTCTCAATCTCTCCATCTCCCACCCAGCCTTTTCTTTTTTCTTCCTCTCCTCTACCAGGGTCTGTGTCACTGTCCCCCCTTTTCTCTTCCAGTATGAGTCCTGGCATGGGAATTAGGCCACGTCCACACATGAATGTTTCAGCAGCCTCAGTGGGGCGCAGTGGTGGAAAGTAACTAAGTACATTTACTCAAGTACTGTACTTAAGTACAAATTTTAGGTACTTTTACTTTACTGGAGTAGTTCCAATTTTCCATACTTTTACTTCTACTCCACTACATCTCAGAGGCAAATATTGTACTTTTACTCCACTGCAATTATTTGAAATCTTTAGTTACTAGTTACTTTGCAGATATAAATTATTACATTATAAAACATACATTAACCACTTTAGCCCTATTTTATTACCTCGGCTATTTGAAAATAGCAGATCTACAAGCTCACCTCATCGCGACGCGTTGTGAGCTTGTAGATCTGCTATTCTCAAACATTTTAGTACTTTTACTTTTCGATACTTAAAGTACATTTTGATACCAATACTTTTGTACTTTTACTCAGGTAAATTTTGAACTCTGCACTTTTACTAAGCTGCTCTCCGGGCCGTTCCGCTCCCCCTGTGTTCTCGTGGCCTGGCTCTGCCGTTCTCTCTCCCTCCCTCCTCGCTCCGCTGTGTTTTCTGTCCTGTGTCCTTGCCCTGCCTTCTCTTATGTCCAACCCCCCCCCCCCCCCCCCCCAGCACTGCATGTGTGTGCATCACGTGTACATGCATGCACTGCATGTATATAGATACTCGGCCACACCGCTTTAAGCCTTTAACACATTAAGACCTGAGGCCGCTTCTAAACATTTTCTAAATCCTAACAGTTTTTCGGAAAAAAATGTAAAAAAATTATCTTCACGATTTTTCAAAAATAGCAGATCTACAAGCTCGTAGCGCGGCACTCGGTGCCGCGCTATGAGCTTGTATATCTGCTATTTTTGAATAGCCTAAAGAAATCTAAAAGTGACACATATGCGTTCCAGGTATTAATGGGTTAACACATTCCATGCCAGAGGTTAATATCATAATGTACTCACCAGTGCCAGCGTTTTATTGTTGTTTTTTTTGTTTTTTTTCATGTCGCCACAGACCTCGCTAAACACGTTAAAAGTGCGCGTTCATTTGGTTCTAAACACACGGGGGATCTGTGTGAAACGGCCAGCGAAAACCGTTTCGAAATCCGATCCGCCATCTTGAAGCTACAGCGGTGAACGCTAAACGGTGATCAGCGAGGAGAAAAACAACAACCGAGATAATCGACTTTTAGACAGGATCCCAGACAGGAAGCGGATACGATCGAAAAAAAACGGAACCCGGATAATTCCGTTTCCGGTGGTGCTGCCGGAAATGGAAGTGGATCGAAAATTTCAGAAAGTGCAATTTTTGTTCATTTCGTAGATCTACGCAATTGGCACGTGGCGGCTTTAAATAGGTTCGCGTAGATCTACGCGATTGGCAGTCAATGTGTTAAGACCGGGAACGCATCTGTGTGTCATTTTTGAGCGGTGCAACCGCTCCTATAAGAGGGTTTAGGACCCATCCGTGGTGAAAGTTTTTCTTTCCGTCGTGAAAATGTGTCTTTCGCTGTGACGCCATGCTGTGGAAAACACGCCCATAGGCTAAGCTCTACAGGACGTGCTGTGATTGGCTAGCGAGACACATGATGAAATTAACTTCAAACTTCGCAGACACGCTGTGATTGGCTAGCGAGACGCATGATGAAATTAATAATATTGTAAAAAATTTAAGCACGTCACTTCGGAGGACGTGCTGTGATTGGCTACAGAGATGCATGATGAAATTAATAACTCATACATAGCACCGCTCACTTCACACTGGGTGTGATTTTTTTTTTAATGTATTTGGCTATTCAACAAGACCAGGAGACCTGGTTCTGCCAGACCCAGAATAAGTACTTTATAAGATCAGAGCACTACGTCACCGGACGTGTCAGCCTGTGTCTATGCCCATGTATGGACGAAAGGGGGACAGACTTTTTTGGCTGGGGCCGGAGGACAAATGATCCCTGCCCATGTATGGACGAAACAGGTACAAAGCCTCATGTAAGCCCGACCCCTTGGGTCTGGCAAAAATAGCAGATCTATACAAGCTCATAGCGCTATTTTTGGGCGGTGAAACCGCCCCTATATGTGAGGTTTGGATATTTGCACACCAAATCCTGCGCTGTGATTGGCCACAAATGTACCCCCCTAACCCCCCCTTAACCCTGTACTGTGATTGGCCAATCACAGTCTATTCAGGACTAGAGCTTTAATCGGGCCTAATTATTTGAGCCCGGCTCGACCCAGCCCGACAGAACTTCAAGCCCAGCCCGACCCAAAGCCCGATACATAATTGACACATTGGGCCCAGCCCAGCCCGTAGCCCGTAATTTTTCTAAACAAGCTTAATTGCTGCATGCAGCCTTTTTTCTCATAAAATCTTGGTAATTCGTTAAGAACAGGAGTCATTCACCCTTTTCCAACAGTCTGTTAGAAAAAAAGAATATGCTACAAATTAATTAATATATGCATTTATTTGGATAAAAAAATAAATTGCATTTTGTTGCCTAGCCCAGCCCGACCCAAAGCCCGACAAATACGTGACCAATTGGACCCGGCCCAGCCCGTGCCGACGGGCTGGGCCGGGTCCCGTCGGGCTCGGGCAAAAATCTTAAGCTCTATTCAGGACTGTGATTGGCTAGGGAAACATGACACATGTGCATAGCCCTATAAATAGGACCATAACTTAAAAAAAAACATAAATTTGTTTTTTATTAAGTTATGGTTTCTTCCATCACTTCTTCCATCACTTCTTCCATCACTTCTTCCATCACTTCTTCCATCACTTCTTCCATCACTGTGATGACCACTGTGACCACACCGCCCACTTCACACTGGGTGTGATTTTTTTTAATCGTGAAAGTATGTGCAAATCTTTGAATATAAATTTTTTTAAGGCATTTTCTATGCATTAGTGATATTCACAGGTCTGCCTGACCCGAAAATACCCAACAATGTAGACCAGGGGTCTTCAACAGGGGGTCCGGGACCCCTACGGGGTCCTCAGAGTTACTACAGGGGTCCGCCAAATCTTTGTGTGATATGATTTTTTTTTTACTTTAACCACTTGAAACCTAGCATCCCTTTTCTGAGCCAAAAATAGCAGATCTACAAGCTCACAACGCTGCGAGGCATTGGGAGCTTGTAGATCTGCTATTTTTGGCAAAGAGGTGTAGAGGGGAAAAAAAGCAGCTCTCTCTCAGCTAAGGGGTCCCTGCTTCATCTCTCTCTCAGCTAAGGGGTCCCTGCTTCATCTCTCTCTCAGCTAGGGGGTCCCTGCTTCATCTCTCTCTCAGCTAGGGGGTCCCTGCTTCATCTCTCTCTCAGCTAAGGGGTCCCTGCTTCATCTCTCTCTCAGCTAAGGGGTCCCTGCTTCATCTCTCTCTCAGCTAGGGGGTCCCTGCTTCATCTCTCTCTCAGCTAAGGGGTCCCTGCTTCATCTCTCTCTCAGCTAGGGGGTCCCTGCTTCATCTCTCTCTCAGCTAAGGGGTCCCTGCTTCATCTCTCTCTCAGCTAAGGGGTCCCTGCTTCATCTCTCTCTCAGCTAGGGGGTCCCTGCTTCATCTCTCTCTCAGCTAAGGGGTCCCTGCTTCATCTCTCTCTCAGCTAAGGGGTCCCTGCTTCATCTCTTTCTCAGCTAAGGGGTCCCTGCTTCATCTCTTTCTCAGCTAAGGGGTCCCTGCTTCATCTCTTTCTCAGCTAAGGGGTCCCTGCTTCATATCTCTCTTTCAGCTAAGGGGTCCCTGATTCATCTCTCTCTCAGCTAAGGGGTCCCTGTTTCATCTCTCTCTCTCAGCTAAGGGGTCCCTGTTTCATCTCTCTCTCAGCTAAGGGGTCCCTGCTTCATCTCTCTCTCAGCTAGGGGGTCCTTGGCCTGAAAACGTTGAAGACCCCTGATGTAGACCACCTTTTATTGTGTTCATTGGGTTCGGTTCAGATTCTGTTACCTCGGCTCCCAGGTCCATTTATCATACGTAACACCGAGTGGATCCAAGAAGGCCCGTACTACTGGGCGCTGACCAGGAGAGAACACGTGAAGTGCTGCGTGACCGTTACGCTGACCTATAGGGTCAGATAACTGCCAGCTGGCCGAGTCCAGTGACTTGGGAGAGAGAGCGAATCCAACTGTCCGTCCCGGGATCCAAGGTGTGCGAAACCGTGAGCAATCATGAGCACCTGCTCCATCGAGGAGAAAACACCCAATAATGCAATCCTCCTATGATTCTACAAACCTCTGTCTGTGCTGTGCGCACAACAACGCCCTGTTCTCCTCAGTGGCTGGACCAATTGATCTGAAATTGCACACAGCCATTGACCATTACCGTTTGCATGAAACTGCGGAGCCCGTTTTTCGATTTCACCTACAGTATACTGTATGAATGCATGTACGTCTGCATGTGTCTGTGTTGTGTGCTAGCATCTGCCTGTGTGTGTGCATGTGCGTGCATGTGCGTGCGTGTTTTCCAGGGGAGCTTTTTAACCTGAGTGTTGTAATGTGTCCACTGTGTTCCTCTCTCTGTGGTGTGACCATCTGCTCGCGCTCTCTCTCTCTCTCTCTCTCTCTCTCTCTCTCTCTCTCTCTCTCTCTCTCTCTCTCTCTCTCTCTCTCTCTCTCTCTCTCTCTCTCTCTCTCTCTCTCTCTCTCTTCCTGCGTATCTTTTCTCTCTGTTTCTGTCATAATCTCTCTCAATGTATGTATCGTTTATTTTTCTTATAATTTATGCCCCTCCTTACACCCTGCAGAGAGAGAGAGAGTAGGGGTCTCTCTATCGATCTGAAGAGATGGAGATGAGAGAGAGAGAGAGAGAGAGAGAGAGAGAGAGAGAAGGAGAGATGACAGAGGAGGGATGATTTAGAGCCACACACACACACACACACACACACACACACACACACACACACACACACGCAGCAGAGAGACAGGGACCAAATTATCCTTGTTGCGTGGAGCATGAAATTATCAAGTGGCTCAGTGTGGTGGCATTAGCATGGCTGTTAAAAGAACACTGTGACATTTTCAATTCCGACGCCTTCCAGACACACTGTCATGAGGCGGGATCAGAAATGTTTAATTCAAGGAACAAATAAAAATAAATCATACGTGCATTTCATTTCAGCAGGAAACGAACCGTTAGGGTTGATAAAGTGATATAGGGAACGCTATAGGCGCCTTAACAACCACTGAAGTCGCCCAAATAAGATATCATGCCTTCAGACTAATGTAAAAAATGAATAGGGCTTTAGATTGTGTACATACAGCTGCATCCAATGCTAATATTGACTATGTTTATGTTGTTGGCTTGCCCTGTAGTTATGTCTTTCTTTGCTGATCAGCTTGATTTGGTCAGTTTTTAAGTCATTGGCATTACCAACTTTAGCATGCCTTGATGTCACCATTTACCATTCATCGTTGATCTTGTCGACTAAAACTATGACAAAAAATGTTGGTCGACTACCTTTTTACACTGACGAAAACTAAATAAAAACCAAATAAAAACTATTCTATGATGACTAAAACTATGACTAAATATACTGACAATTTTGTCAACAAATAAAAACTAGACTAAAATGTTAGTGAGGGATCTAGTGGAGAAGAGATCCAGTAAATCCACTAAAAGACAAGTCATTTTATGTTTGGTTGCGCCCGGGTGTTGCGCTCTGAAAATAGCAGATCTACAAGCTGCGACGCGTTGTGAGCTTGTAATTTAGATCTGCTATTCTCAGCATGCAACCAAGTGTAAAATCGTCCATTACGCCGTCATCAAGGCACCGCCAACATACATGTTAGTCGACTAAATCAACTGTAGATTTAGTCGACTATAATCTAATAATATTTAGTCGACTAAAACTAGACAAAAACTAAAAGTTCAGATGACTAAATATATGACAAACTAACAAAATGTGCTCTCAAAATCAACACTGCATTTGTGCCTGTGCCTGGTGGTTGCAATGTCACTGGATGTTCTAGCTTTTTCCGATCTTTATCTGGAGGTTCTAGCTTTGACTGAAGGTTCTGCGGCTTTGACTGAAGGTTCTACGGCTTTGACTGAAGGTTCTACGGCTTTGACTGAAGGTTCTACGGCTTTGACTGAAGGTTCTACGGCTTTGACTGAAGGTTCTACGGCTTTGACTGAAGGTTCTAACTTTGACTGGAGTTTCAAATGGAAGTTCTGACTTTTGGACATTCTTAGCGTTCACTGGAGGATAACTTAGGATAATCTATGTTCTGCTTCAGAGGCCACAATAACCATCTTTGTCTGAGGAAGACGATAGGCTTGGAACGCATTGCCTGCATTTTGTAGGTAGCCACAATATTTTGTCTTTGTGTATAACTAGGAATTCGGGCCGCTATGCGGGCCGAATTCCTAGAGTTCGACACCGCGGGTTAAAGGGCTCGCTTCTTTTGGGCTTGTTTTCATAAACCTGGTTGCTTGTTTCTCGCGCACAATCTGGCAACACTGATCCCGAACGTCGGTGTAGAAGACCGCACGGACAAACCGCGAAAGTACAAAGGCACAGTAACAAACACACACGCGCACACACAGGACGTACACACACGCGCACAACGTTGAAAGAAGGAAAAAGCAGCTATGAGTACCTTTCTGTGCGTGAGTGAAAGGGCATTGATGTCCGGTTGAGGAGGAGATGGAGACATTTCAATGGCCGCCGTTCGTTTTTCGCTCGGCTCTATAGTCTGCTGCACTCGGCTGAAAAGGACCCATATATGATGAACGACCGACCGACCGTACACGACCGACAGCCGCGCATGCGCGGGACTCTCGATTGTATATTAGGATGGAAACGATAAGTAAAACATACCAAGTAAATAATCAGGGAACCATTGCCTTTACTTTTTGCATTGTATGGATCTTGTCTTGTGCCAGGACAGGGATATATTGTTTTCCTCCGAGGACTTGAGTTGTAATCGTTTTTGCACCATATGACTGTACTTCACAAACTGATTTCCTCGCGTCTGGATTTTTTTGCCACTGTCTGGTCTAAACCGTGTTTTTGCAAAACCCTTACTTTTCAGGAAATGGAAAAAAGAACCAGTATAGTTATTTAGTCACAAGCTCTTGTTCGTACTGTTCATTGGTTAAATATTTTTGTCAGACTTTCAACCTTTTCAGACAAAGTGAAATGGTCTACAAGGTCACAGTATGTTGCACGGGGACACATTGTGAGCTTGTAGATAGATAAAATCAGATCTAATTTTGATTGTTTTGATACTTTTGCTATTCACTGTCATATATTAAAGTGAAAAAATAGGGCATTATTATTTAATGTTTTTTTGGACACTCCATACCGTTCCATAAAAAAACTATGTATATCATGAACAAACTAGAAAAAGTGCTCCTCGGAGCACAGGTCTCCGCTATGGCGATATAACAGGCCAATGTGAGAAGGGTTCCCGTTTCTTCTTAGGCCTTTCACGGCAATCGGACACTGCATTCATGATTTGAGGCTTTTGTTTCAAAAAAATGTTTTGCTAAATTAGACCTGCTGGTGGCGCTATAACAGGCCAATGTGAAAAGGGTGGCAATTCTTTCTCGGCTTAGTGGGAATATGCGTGTGAAATTTCACGGAAATCACACGCTGCGTTCATGATTTGAGGCGTTTTGTTCAAAACGGACCAATCCTGCACATTTTGGAAGACATCCTTAGCCAATGAGGATGGAATATGGAAAATGGGACAGATCCGTGTTGATCACATGACTATAGAGATACTGTGTACCGATTTGCATGACGTTTGGATAAAATCTGTAGGAGTAAATGGGTTTTGCACAAATCGGCCTCCTGGTGGCGCTATAACAGGGCTATGTGAAAAAGGCAGAGGTTCCGAAATGGCATCCAGGGGAGTATGTGTGCACAGTTTCGGAGCGAGCGGGCCAACGGTGTCGGAGATTAGCCGCTCGCAGACAGACGGACACACGGACGGACGGACGGACACACCGACACACGGACGTCGGACGGACGGACAGGGGGTAAAACATACTCTCTCCATGCCTTTCGGCCTGGCGGAGACGTATAAAAGCATATACGTATATCATGAACGAATAAACCAATAACCCGATTTGTAGTTGCATAAAGTGCACCCCCAAAAGTGCTTTCCCTTCTGCCACAAACAAGGAAAGTTTCACCGTCTGTCTTACACACTGTTTCCCCCCGAAGCTTCCTTCTTTCCTGGAGGGTGCACCCCCCACGACGTACGTGTGTGTGTGTGTGTGTGTGTGTGTGTGTGTGTGTGTGTGTGTGTGTGTGTGTGTGTGTGTGTGTGTGTGTGTGTGTGTGTGTGTGTGTGTGTGTGTGTGTGTGTGTGTGTGTGTGTGTGTGTGTGTGTGTGTGTGTGTGTGAGAGAGAGAGAACTCAACTGTAGGACTCTCCCAGAGGGGTTCATCATAGCCACCACATGCCCCCTCCCATCTGCTGCCCTAAAGTTTGTCCCTGTGCTCACCCCACCCATACAAGCCAGGCCCACTGACACACACACACACACACACACACACACACTCGGTCCGTTTTTCTCTCTCTGCATCAATATTTCATCTTCTCTCAATAAAAAGCTCACCTTTCTCTACAGTCTCACTCTCTCCATATCTCTCCCTCTACTCTCCCTCCTCCCTCTATCCCCTCCGTCCTCCTCCCTTCATCCATGTCCATCTCTCTTCTTCACCCCCCCCCCACACACACACACACACACTCTCTCTCTCTCTCTCTACATTTCTCTCTCTCTCACTCTCTGTCTCTGTCTCTCTCCCCAGCCCTCACCTCTCCTCCCTCTTCTGTACTGATTAATGCCCCCCCCCTCTCCTCCTCCTCCTCCTCTCCTCTCCCATCAGGGTCCATTCCTCTCTTTCAACCTTGATGAATTCTGTCTGTTCTGGTCAGCAGGGTCCTCTGTCTGACTTGTGTGTGTGTGTGTGTGTGTGTGTGTGTGTGGGGGGGGGGGGGGGGGGGGGTGTGTGTGTGTGTGTGTGTGTGTGTGTGTGTGTGTGTGTGTGTGTGCATGTCAGTGGTGGAAACTCAAATGTTTTACTTAAGTAAAAGTATCAATACCGCAATATAGAAGTAATCTGTTACAAGTAAAAGTCCGGAATTCAAAATTCACTTGACTAAAAGTACAAAAGTATTGGTATCAAAATGTACTTAAAGCACCAAAAGTAAAAGTACTAAAATGTAAAAAAAATGTAGCCTAGGTATAAAATAGGGCTAAAGTGATTAATGTATGTTTTATAATGTGATAATTTATATCTGCACAGTAACTAAAGTTTTCAAATAATTGTACTGGAGTAAAAGTACAATATTTGTACTCAAGTGAAGTACAAATACTTAAAAGGTTGTATTTTTGAAAAATCGTGAAAATGTGCAAATCTTTGAATATATATTGTTTAAAGCGAACATTTTTTAACTCTATTCTTTGCTTCTGGGGGGTCCCTGGAACAAAACATTTTGAGATGGGTGTCGGCGGCCAAATACATTTAATTTTTGGGGTCCTTGACATGAAAAAGTTTGAGAACCACTGATATTGAAACATACGTTTTATCAGAAAACTGTATTAGAAGACATTTGTAGAATTGGCTTCAGGTCTTAATGGGTTCAGCTGAGAATGTACTGCTCAATAAAATGCTGAAAATATGAAGTGCAATTAACGTTGTGGTCATGTGACCATCAGGGCACTGATGACCCAAACGTGGCTGCACTTTACACTTGGAGCACTTTATTGAGCGTGTACAAATAAAGAGACAGAGTTCTTAGTCTCTGTCTAAGGAGTTTTTCCTTCAACTTTTTGTAGAGTGCAAGTCTTTTTTTCCCTCACTTTTTTTCCCTCTGCAGTACTTAATACCCGCGTGAGAGGTGACTAAAGAACGCACGACTAGGCGTTTGGGGTTGAGAAAATATGGAAGGGAAAGAAGCAATAAATATGCGTCTGCAGGCTGGCAGACCAGCTAATTTAACTTTAATCCGTCGGCCTCTCTCTCTCTCTCTCTCTCTCTCTCTCTCTCTCACAAAAAAATGTAATATGGAGATAGAAGGTTTCTGCCCGACAGCAACGATGTATGCAGTGGTTGGAGGCTGTCTCCCTACTCTTACGTTTAGACCAGGGGTCTTCAACAGGGGGTCCGGGACCCCTGGGGGGGTGTCCTCGGAGTTACTACAGGGGGTCCGCCAAATCTTTGTGTGATAGGAACTTTTTTTCCCCCTTTATTTTCTTACATTAACCACTTGAACCCTAGCATCTCTATCCTGAGGGGAACATTAGCCAAAAGCCAAAATAGTTGCGAGGCGTTGTGGGCTTGTAGATCGGCTATTTTTTGCAAAGGTGGGGAAAAAAGCAGACCAAGTACAAGTTTTCTAAGTATTGGGGTTTTAACTCATTGAGTACCAGAATGATCTCTGGCTATGTGGTCCCAGTGCCAGAGATTTTTCAATTCATCTTAGATTTTCAAGTAGTCACAGAATATTTATCTCCATTTATATGGATCCCCTGATGGGTGCTAATCACTGAGGGTTGCACTGTGTGGTTTCACAAATGTCAACGAGGTCATTGGACCTTGTTGACATTAATTGTCTGATGTTGAAAATAACATGTCTGGGCCAAACATACATAGTAAAAAAAAAGTGCTCAGGAGCCGAGATACAGCCTTTTTCAGTAATAAGTTAAACAAGGAGTGAATGGAGCAGCAAATCTTCAGATAATGATATCTTGGGTTCTGAACGTGTTTTTTTTTTTTTTTTTTTTTTTTAACGTCAAACATGTCATTGGCACTTTGCGCCATTGTGGTAAAACACGTCAAACACGTCAATGGCACTCAATGAGTTAAGTGGTTAAGTGTCTGAAAATACACATTAACATGAATCCAACTCTACACAATGATAGTGCTGTCAAACAAGTCTATGGAACTATTATATGAAACCTTTGAAAAAGTTAAAAAACACAATTTTATACAATATAGTGGGGGTCCCTGCTTCATCTCTCTTCCAGCTAAGGGGGTCCTTCACCTGAAAAACGTTGAAGACCCCTGGCTTAGACATGCCTGAAGAAGCTCATAAGTGCAAATATCACCGTCTCGCCAAGCGGGGGACTCTGTCTTGGCTGAGTGGTGGAAATGTGTTCTCTCACGCGGGAGACCTGGCTTTGAATCTTCGGGTACGACATGAAAGTGATTTCTTCCTCCTGCCTTCGTCCTTTGATCAGCTGTAGCTGTCAGTCACCCTAATGTCTCACGTCTCTTCCAATATGGCTGCCCTTGAATAAACGGTACAGAGAGAGAGGGAGGGAGGGAGAGAGAAGGAGAGAGAGAGAAGGAGAGAGAGAGAAGGAGAGAGAGAGAAGGATAGGGGTGGGTTAACCGAGGGATGACATGACTTCCGTCCGAGTTTTGTGTGTGTGTGTGTGTGTGTGTGTGTGTGCGTGTGCGTGTGTGTGTCAGTGGTGGAAAAAGTACTCAAATGTTTTACTTAAGTAAAAGTATCAATACCGAAATGTAGAACTACTCAGTTACAAGTAAAAGTCCGGAATTAAAAGGGGGAGGCGGGGACATAGATTGGTGAAGCAATAGGAAGCGGCGCTGGTACTGAGCACAAGGCTTTGGATCCGCCCTTCCAGACCTTGGATAGGGCTGGCTCCTCCAGTCTAACCAAGAAGTGAACGGAGCAGCAAATCGTCGGATCACGATATCTTGGGTTCTGTGTTTTTTATTTTTTTTATATTACATTGTTTTACATCAGAAGTTTTTTACGCCAGTGGCAGTGAATGAGTTAACACTCGCATGGCGGCAGTAAGTCCAACTACCACACAGACGGACTGAAGACGGACTTCAGATCAAATTGACTGTTTTTTTCCCTGCGATTCCATTGGCCACCGGGGACACTATTGTCTTTTAAATATCGATGAACATTTCAATCCCACTCAAACCTCACATGTTGGCTGCTCTTCATTTGGTTCAGGCTGCAGGCAGAAAGATTATAATATCTATGACTGGGAACGTGAAAGGGTAACTGAGCTCTGTTATGTAAAATATTCATGACAAAAACATGGTTACATTTATCCTCTTGAGTGAAAAATGGATAGCCTACATCAGGGCTATTCAGCTAGATAAGCAGGGGGCCACAACGGTAAAATGACTTGAAGTCAGAGGCCACAAGACAGTGCAACAAACATGTTGTGTGCTATAGGTCCGATAGGACACAACAATGTACATGTGTCCATTATGGTAACTTATTAGGGCCTGCTTCATACTGTATTCATGCATTTTGATGTTTGATATAGGATATTGTCTGTGCCAGTCCTTCATAGTGCACAGGCTTTGATTTTGATATTAAGATTAGATGTTCTTATGTATGAAAGGTTTTATCATTTAGGTTATACTGTGTCTGAGCATCCGGCTAATGAGAGCACAAGCTCTAATGATGTGTTTCATGAGCCCAAGATGCTGTTTCAGCCTAAGACGCTATTCATGACGAACGATACATACTGTGTGGAAGATGGAAGATGGACAAAATCCACTCAAAACTAAAACCTATAGAGCTAATGGCTGCAGATGGACATTTCTTTCTTTGATGTAATGGACATCAAAGAGACATCCTGTCTCAAAACTCAGAAATACAGTATTTACAAATTGATGGAGATGGCATCTGACGTATGAACTGCATTCAGAACTAGTCTGTTGTGCTCTTTTATGTTGTTTTGCACCTGAAATTTTGCTTTTACTCAAGTATTGCTTTCAAGTACTTTATACGCCACTATTTATTTCTCCATGTTTAACATGTAAGGCAGAATGAGAAGCCGGAGACAGACTCTCCCTGTGCCCAGACGCGTATGAAACAGCTGATCGCTGTAGCGAGATCTACGCGGTTCATACATTCATAGGTCAAGTACATGACGCATCAACCGCCACAAATTGACCTATTGTCTACACAGGTCTAAAAGGCACTTCCGCATATGTCAGACTATTAGTTGGAGTCATCAACACTGAGGATTTTACTGCAGAGAGAGAGAGACAGAGGCCTTGATGTTGAGGTTGTAGAGCTTGTAGATCTGCTATTTTAGAAAAATCGTGAACATTAAATTTTGTGCACATCTTTGAATATATACATATTTTGAGATGGGGGTCCGTGGCCAAATCCATATCATTTTGGGGGTCCTCGACATGAAAGAGTTTGAGAACCATTGATTATAGCAACGCAAGTTTAAAAAAAAAAAACCTTAGGATTTAGAAGACATTTGTAGAATCCCCAGAAGCAAAGATTTGAGTTACAAATGTTTAAAAAATAAATATTCAAAGATGTGCACACATTTTCATGATTTTTTCAAAACATACTGTAGCAGATCTACAAGCTCATGAGCTATGAGCTTGTAGATCTGCTACATTTCTAAACACTTTCACAATTTTTTTTCAAAAATGTTCAAAAATAGCAGATGTTCAAGCTCGTATAGCATGGCACAATGTGACGCGCTGTGAGCTTGTACATCTGCTATTTTTGAGAACCCACTGTTCTAAACCACTGCTCTAAATCCTAAGAGTTTTCTTGTTGCTATATATATATATATACTGTATAGTTAAAATTACCCTCAAGTATAAAATAATGGTTCTAGCAAAAATAAAATCTAAAATGACACAGTATGCGTTCCCGTAATGAATGGATTATTAAGTGATGATGTTGTATTGTACTTCCCATGTCTTCTTCCTTCCTCCCTGTAGTAGGCGTGGTAGGCACATATCTCCTCCCTGTAGCGTGGTAGGCACATATCTCCTCCCTGTAGTAGGCGTGGTAGGCACATATCTCCTCCCTGTAGTAGGCGTGGTAGGCACATATCTCCTCCCTGTAGTAGGTGTGGTAGGCACATATCTCCTCCCTGTAGTAGGCGTGGTAGGCACATATCTCCTCCCTGTAGTAGGCGTGGTAGGCACATATCTCCTCCCTGTAGTAGGCGTGGTAGGCACACATATCTCCTGAGACTCTCCTGTGTGCATCCCTGCACGCTCACATTGATATTTACACACTCGCTCACTCACTCAACACATACCTCTAAGGACCGCTATGGAAATACGCTGCTAGCTTTATTGCCTTTTTATACATTTGATGCGGGTGGGGCCTGTGTGTGTATGCATTGTACTGTACATACAGTACGTATGTATTCCATTGTCAATAGGGATGTCAAAGAGGGGCTTTTAACCCATTAAGACCGGGAACGCATCTGTCATTTTTAGATCTGAGCTCAAAAGCATTAGTTTACACCTAGGCTATTCAAAAATAGCAGATCTACAAGCTTGCTATACCAAGTGCCGCGCTATGAGCTTGTAGATCTGCTATTTTTTTAGAAAAATCGTTAAAATGTGTGCAGATCTTTGAATATATATATGTTACAGTATGATTGGAGAACCAGTACGATTGAAGAATGCGCGCTCGTTTTTACCACCCACCCAGCACTAGAGGGAGCCACAAGCCAGGCTTGTGCACAAACATATATGGCCACACACACACACACACACACACAGTCACACACACACAAACACACACGCGCACACACACGCGCACGCGCTCATGCTTTTTTTGGTTTATTGAAAGCAGGACTGTTTAGATACTTTTATTGTGTTCTGGCTTTTGTTTTACTTTCTCCCTGACACACACACACACACACACACACACACACACACACACACACACACACACACACACACACACACACACAGTGATCCATGAAAAGAACTATTCTGTCCCTATCGGTTTACAAATCAAACGGCGCTGAGTCGACTAGTGGAGCGTCGGCCGGTCACCGCGGGCACTCGCGCCTGGAGGCGCGAGGGCGCGCTTCCTCGGCCTCAAGCTCCACTAAGTCGGCGCGCCGTGCGTGTGAACGCGTGTTCAGCGTTCCCCTCATAGATATTATGGTTCCCCTAGCGTAGCTTCCTGGTTGCTATGTGGGGGGGAACAACAAAAGACAGGTCTCCGTCGGCGCATCAAAGCCCCGCCTCTCCGCGCTCTCCTTCTCCTCCTCCTCGGAGGAGGAGAAGGAGAGAAGGAGAGGACGGGACGGTTTAAAACGCGAGGAGGAGGAGGAGGAGGAGGCTCCTCTTCCTCGCGAGCCTCGCGTAATAACCCCCCGCCTCGCAGCGCCGTCCTCCTCCTCCTCCTCGCGAGCCTCGCTAATAAACCCTGTCTCGAAAAGCCCCGCCTCGCCCCGAAGGAGCCCCGTGCCTAAAAACGAGCGCTCTGTCTTCAATCGTACTGGTTCTCCAAACGTACTGTGACATATATATTTTTAAAGCGAAATTTTTAAACTAAAATCTGTGCTTCTGGGGGTCCCTGGAACAACATATTTTGAGATGGGGGTCCGCGGCCAAATACATATCATTTTGGGGGTCCTTGACATGAACAAGGGTTTAGAAGTTAGGAAAGTTAGGATCTAGAAGACATTTGGAGAATCCCCAGAACGATATATTCAAAGATTTGCACAAATGTTTTTTTCAATAAATAGCAGATCTACAAGCTCACCGAGTGCCGCGCTATGAGCTTGTATATCTGCTATTTTTGAATAGCCAAAGTTTCCTGGTCTTAATGGGTTAAAGTCTTTGTCTTGTTCGTATGTCTGCTTACTTAAATGTAATGCCCTCTCTCTCTCTCTCTCTCTCTGTCTCTCTCTCTCTCTCTCTCTCTCTCTCTCTCTCTCTCTCTCTCTCTCTCTCTCTCTCTCTCTCTGTCTCTCTCTCTCCCCAGGCTGAGCCAGAGGGTTTCTCTCACTTCCATCTGTATGTGTGCGCAGCCTTCCTGGTGCGGTGGAGAAAAGAGATCTTGGAGGAGAGAGATTTCCAGGTAAGATCTAGAAGATCTAGTCAATGTTATTGTATCATACGACCTAAATGGCGCTATATCAACAAGGATAGGGTGATTACCTGTCCAGATGACTTTGGACAGGTGGAAAACATTAGTTAAACTTGCAGAGTGACACATTACTTTACCTGAGTTACATCTTCTGATAGATGTACTTGAATGTTGACATGAAATAATAATCCCGTTTAGTGTTTAATTAGCGCGATCGATCATCGTGACAAAATAGGCTACAGCTTGTAGCGACGGCGCACGTCAACACGCGTTGAGACAAAGGCAAAGATAAAGATAGCAAGGATTCAACAGTGATGTCACTACAGGAAGTAGCACTGACACAAGCTGTTTATAAACCACAGTGACATCACTGATGAATCCTTGGTATCTTCATGTGACCGACTCAACTTTTCTCCGCTCTGTGGAAAATCCTGGCGACGCGAGGTTATAGATTTACGGCGCGGAAAACTTGGAATTCCCGGCCGCCTTCTCGCGGACCCGGTCCGCGGACCGGTGGTTGGGAACCCTTGATCTAGAAGACAAAGGCTCATACCTCTGTGACTCACAGACGTGCTCATGTATAGATGCACATGCACACGTGTATTTCTCTCAGAGATGAGTTAACACCCACAGCGTACAGGTGCACACACCCGTGCGGGGACACGTTTAGTGAGGGCAAACTGTGGCACTATAAAGCTGTTTAAACACAGGGAGTGTGATGAATAAATGATGATACCAAAAGAGCATCAAACTATTCATATAGTTGATGTCTCAATCGTACGGTTTGATGTGTTTTATTCACGGTAACAAATCGACCTTGTTCCGAATAAAGATTGTCACTTTATCGCATTAATGCAAAATGAATGCACACATTTGTATTCATTTTGCTTTAATGTACATTTGGGCTTTGACGTTTTTGCCAATGGTGGGGATATATCTATAGCAGAGTCCTGCTCGGGTCCAATTTTGACAACCCGCACCCGCCCCTCCCGTCAATAATAAGATCCGTAGACCGACCCGTCACCCGTGATTATATGCAGTAAATAGCCTACAGACAGTAACTCAATTTAAAAGTGCTTTATTTTTGTACTTTGCAGTTTTTTTAACACAAGATAGCAGCCTTCAACAATAGCGGTACATTCAGTGGTCAGGTTCATTCAGAAATCTGCACGTCAAGTGAAGAACGGAGGACAGTTGACTTAAAGGTTCTATGACATTCATTTTCACTTTTTTTTAATTTTTAATGTTTTTTTGGGGGTTTTATGACCTCAATTACACCCAAAAAATCTGAACTTTGAACATTCAGTGGATTTTCTGTGGTCTGGGGTTTTCTGAATAATTAGGCTGAAAAGTAATCTGAGCTTGGCCCTTCGGCAGTGAGGTCACAGCCGATTAATCCCGCCCACTCTCCTCCTCGCCCCTCCCCTCCCCTATCCTTTCCTTTGGGGGGGGGGCGGAGCAGAGGCGATGATTGACAGGCAAAATCCCTCACCAGCGACACCCGCAGGCAAAGATTTATTTTTTCATTGCAGTTGAAAAGGCTTTAGAAATGTGAGAGAAAAAGACCTGCCATGGATCAATGGAGTGGAATTTTTTGTTAAAACTTTCTATACACGTTTGAAGGACCATGACAAAGACTTTTAATGTGTGGTAAAACTGAACGTCATGAAACCTTTAACTCACAAAAACCCATTGAACATCCTGTTCAACCTTCAAATTAAACTCCCCTGACAATGTAAACAATTACACGTGTGTACTGCGTGTGTGCGTGCTCACCGTGTGCTGTGTTAACCCATTCAATCCAGGGACGCATCTACAAATGTCAAACAGTTTTCTGAAAACCGCTATGTTGCTATAATATCAGTGGTTCTCAAACTTCAAGGACCTCCAAAATGATATGTATTTGGTCGTGGACCCCCATCTCCAAATATTTTGTTCCAGGGACCCCCATGAAGCAAAGATTTGAGTTACAAATGTTGGCTTAAAAGATTTGCTAACATTTTCATGATTTAAAAAAAAATAGCAGATCTACAAGCTCATAGCGCGGCACTCGGTGCTGCGCTATGAGCTTGTAGATCTGCTATTTTTGAATAGCCAAAGTATAAAATAATGTCTATAGCTAAAATGTAAAATGACACAGATGCGTTCCCAAATTGAATGGGATAAGTTACATAAGTGACGTTGTTTGGGCGCTAACAGTGCTGATTTTCACAATAAAATTGTACCCACCCGCGCGTTTAGTTCAGTTGCGCCCGTCCCCGTCCCCGTCCCTGTGAACTCATAAAAGTATATTTCTGTGGGTACCCGGCCCGTTGCCCAGGACTATAGGTCTTTGCACTGCTCAGCCAGTTTTTTCACCAGGCTGATGACACCAGCCTTGATTCCCTCCTATCCAGCTGAGGTTTGGTGTTGCATCACACACAGAAAACACCTAATTATGTCATATTACAGGTTTCATAATATGATACGCAGGTTGTAATATATCTTCAAGTGGGCAAGATATATATATATATACATAAAATAGTTTGTAAGGTGCAACTTGTGTTTGTTTGTTTGTTTGTTTTTCTTGAGGTGGGCGGAGTCTCGCAATGTATTTTGTATATTTTGAAGCATAAGCATTTCTTATGTAACTATCTCCCATGGTTCCTGTCTAAAATAGCAGCGATGGCTTTAAAAAGACAGCCGGGAACAGTTTAAGATTCTAGGGTTTTGAACGGCAAGCGATAATTAACGCTGAGTCACCAGCTGAACGACGCACCAGAGGCTATCGGTGCTCCGAGTCAAATGACTCACCTGTTCCTACGTATGTCCTCTCCTCTTAGGAGACGGCGTAGGAGAGACAGACGGCAGGAAAGCTGAGAGGGAGACAGCGTAGGAGAGACAGACAACAGGAAAGCTGAGAGGGAGACAGTGTAGGAGAGACAGACGGCAGGAAAGCTGAGAGGGAGACAGCGTAGGAGAGACAGACGGCAGGACAGCTGAGAGGGAGACAGCGTAGGAGAGACAGACGGCAGGAAAGCTGAGAGGGAGACAGTGTAGGAGAGACAGACGGCAGGAAAGCTGAGAGGGAGACAGCGTAGGAGAGACAGACGGCAGGACAGCTGAGAGGGAGACAGCGTAGGAGAGACAGACGGCAGGAAAGCTGAGAGGGAGACAGCGTAGGAGAGACAGACGACAGGACAGCTGAGAGGGAGACAGCGTAGGAGAGACAGACGACAGGGAAGCTGAGAGGGAGACAGTGTAGGAGAGACAGACGACAGGGAAGCTGAGAGGGAGACAGTGTAGGAGAGACAGACGACAGGAAAGCTGAGAGGGAGACAGCGTAGGAGAGACAGACGACAGGACAGCTGAGAGGGAGACAGCGTAGGAGAGACAGACGACAGGGAAGCTGAGAGGGAGACAGTGTAGGAGAGACAGACGACAGGGAAGCTGAGAGGGAGACAGCGTAGGAGAGACAGACGGCAGGAAAGCTGAGAGGGAGACAGTGTAGGAGAGACAGACGACAGGAAAGCTGAGAGGGAGACAGCGTAGGAGAGACAGACGACAGGGAAGCTGAGAGGGAGACAGCGTAGGAGAGACAGACGGCAGGAAAGCTGAGAGGGAGACAGTGTAGGAGAGACAGACGACAGGGAAGCTGAGAGGGAGACAGTGTAGGAGAGACAGACGACAGGAAAGCTGAGAGGGAGACAGCGTAGGAGAGACAGACGGCAGGAAAGCTGAGAGGGAGACAGCGTAGGAGAGACAGACGGCAGGAAAGCTGAGAGGGAGACAGCGTAGGAGAGACAGACGACAGGAAAGCTGAGAGGGAGACAGCGTAGGAGAGACAGACGGCAGGAAAGCTGAAAGGGAGACAGCGTAGGAGAGACAGACGGCAGGAAAGCTGAGCGGAAGACGAGAGTAGGAAAGACAGACCGTAGGATAGCTGAGAATATTTAGACTCTTAGTCTTGTTGATATCAAGAGTTAACTGTCATGGGTTTATCAGTAGATGCCATGCCGCATAATACACAATGGGGCTTTAAAACTGGCCGTTTTGTGCACACTAATGTATTCTCATGGGGCGTACGTTCACACTAGATCACAAAGCACGCCAACACTTCTTCTTCTCCTACACGATGTTGTTAACCCATTAAGGCCTGAGTCCGATTCTTAAAATGTTTTTTTAAATCCTAACCGATTTTTGAAAAAAATATTTTTTTACGATTTTTCAAAAATAGCAAATCTACAAGCTCATAGCGCGGCACTCGGTGCCACGCTATGAGCTTGTATATCTGCTATTTTTGCATAGCCAAAGAAACCTGAAGTGACACAGATGCGTTCCAGGTCTAAATGGGTTAAAAGGCTACAATTGAATGTATCCCCCGGCAGTTCACTTCTAACGACCCATTTGATGTGTTCTGCTTTGCGCTCACATTTCCTCGGGGGCGTGTAAGTGTATTTTTTTTTTGGTCTCACAAACTGAACTAAACTGTTTGTGTTGCCTTCATCAAGCGCTGACAAATGTATTATCCCCTGGAAACTCACAACCTCACATCTCGCATGATTAGACTTTTGCAATCAAATGTGTTTGGAAGGGGGACGTCTGGGTGACGCAAGGGGTGAAGTTCCTGTCCACCACCGCGGTATACTGGGGTTTGATTCTAAGGTGACTCCCCACCAAACAGACTACTTCAGACTACAACTAGGCTGCCCCAGCGTGTCTGATATCTGGTCTAGAGGGGCGGGTTCAAAATCTCTGGAGAAAAATTCTTTGAGATCCCATTGGTACATTTGGAGCGACGCCCACTGCACTCTGGTTGGTTGGGGAAATGAAACACTTCCTGTTCCAGGAACATCTCTTATTTTTGAGCAAAAAAAAAAAAAAAAAAGCCTGGTTAAACGTCAAGTACGAAGTTATTTTCAATCTGTCATAATGGAAACAGATATTCTCTCAAGTTTTCCTCGTCACGTGCTGTATTTTAGGGGGAAATATTTACATATTTATATGACGTAAGGTGCTGTAAAGTAGCGATGTAATTCAGGGGTGCCATGGATGAAAAACGTTATTTACAGGGGTGCCCTGAGCCAAAAAAGTTTGCGAACCCCTGGTGTAGGCGATATGATACTCGGACCAGTTTTCATTTGACAGCATTTAGCCGGTGGCAGACGAGATTAAAAAAGTTCCAGTGGAGCATGGCAAATGTGTTGGTTTTCACAGAACAAATATGGAAATGTCAAGCCTCAGCGGACCAGGTCACACTAGACGCTCACAGTTCATGAGCTCATTACTGGTCCAATGTCTTAACCCATTAAGACCGGGAACACATCTGTGTCATTTTACATTTTTAGCTATATAACCATTACTTTATACTTTGGCTTTTCAAAAATAGCAGATCTACAAGCTCATAGTGCTGCACTCGGTGCCGCACTATGAGCTTGTAGATGTGCTATATATTTTTTTGTATCGTGAACATTTTTGCAAATCTTTGAATATATATATTATTATTTTTTGACACAACATTTTTAACTCAAATCTTTGCTTCTGGGGTCCCTGGAACTAAATGTTTTGAGATGGGGCCAAATACATATCATTGTGGGTATGATGTTCCAGGGACCCCCAAAAGCAAAAGATTTGAGTTCAAAATGTTGTTCCAAAACATAATGTGTATTCAAAGATTTGCACAAATGTTCCAAGATTTTTTTCAAAGATAGCAGATCTACAAGCTCATAGCGCTATGAGCTTGTAGATCTGCTATTTTTTGAATAGCCCAAAATATAAGATAATGGTATTATAGCTCCATGCGTTCCTGTATTGAATGGGATAAGTGATATTTAATATGCGGCGTCTCCGCCGGCATGGAAAGGTCAGGCGCTTTCCCACAGACGGCTCGTTTCCAGAGCGCAAACCCGCCGTCATACAGTACAGTACATACAGTACATACAGTACATACAGTACATACAGTACTTGTACTGTATGTAATGTATGTATACATTACATACAGTACTTGTACTGTATGTAATGTATGTATACATACATTACATACAGTACTTGTACTGTATGTTCTGTATACATACATTACATACAGTACTTGTACATGTACTGTACAAGTACATACAGAGATTTCTGGCACCGAACGTAATCTGTTATTATAAAATTCTAGCACCCAATGTGTTAAAAAGTGAGACGAGCACCCCCCCCCCCCCCCCCCCCAACATACGCCTTTTTCGGAGGCGTATGTTGTGTTCTCCCCCGTTGATCAATGCGCACCGAGACAAGTCTCCGTTTGTCTCGAAGACGCCCAGGCAATAACCGACGTGCAAACACGACTCTGTGATCTTCAGGAAAAAGCATTTACCACGCTTGAAAGGTGTTTGTGTTTTGCAGCGTGATTCATTTTGGCCTCGGTACGCCGCCGCACCAAGCCGCCCGCGGTTGCTTGTAGAGTTCATAATGTGAGAGGTATAAAGTCAAAGTTTAAAAAAAAGAGACGTATAAAGCAAAAAGAGAGAGAGGGAGAGAAATAACAAAGCTGTCTACATGACAGCTAATAAATGCCAAATAAACAGCAGTATCGATTCCCTGACGAGACCCAAACAGACGGGCGGGGAGAACCAGAGAGAGAGAAAGAGAAAGACATTGATTTTTGCAAGAAAATGAAGAGACTTGAGCAAGGCCGAGTAGAGGTCGTGAACTCTGTGGGTCATAAATATCTGTGCCCTCAATGGCGTAACATGGTCGCCGTCGGGCAGAAACCTTGTATCTCCGTCAGGATTATGTATTCGCCCCTGTGTCAGAGGTGGAAAAAGTACTCAAATGTTTTACTTAAGTACAAGTAAACTTTTACATTACAAGTAAAAGTCCGGAAATCTAAATTTACTTAAGTAAAAGTACAAAAGTATTGGTATGAAAATGTACTTAAAGTACCAAAAGTAAAAGTACCAAAATATTTGAAAATAGCAGATCTACAAGATCACAACGCGTCGCGATGAAGCTTGTAGATCTGCTATTTTCAAGTAGCCTAGGTATGAAATAGGGCTAAAGTGGTTAATGTATGTTTTATAATCTAATAATTTGCGACACATTGTGAGCTTGTAGATCGGCTATTTTCAAATGGCCGAAATTTAGGGCTGAAGTATGTTTTGTAATAATAATAATACAAATCTACAAAGTAACTAGTAAATAAAGTTCTCAAATAAATGTAGTGGAGTAAAAGTACAATATTTGGATCCGAGATGTAGTGGAGTAGAAGTAAAAGTATTGGAAATTGGAAAAACTCAAGTAAAGTACAAATATCTCAAAATTGTACTTAAGTACAGTACTTGCATAAATTGTACTTAGTTACTTTACACACTGACTGGGGGGATTGAAAAAGCCTGTCAAGCCAGCGGCTACCGTAGCTCCACCAGGCAGCTAATAGTTGGAGCTCGACTCCGCCTAAATGCCAGTGGAGCCTTCTGTGTGCCCCAACGTGAAAATGTTCTCCCTCCCGCGTGGCGGGATATTGCTTTAAATGCTTCAGTACGCCAAAGAAAGCACCGTTCAGGCTGTCTCTCAACACTTGGATTCTCTGTGCCTCCGTTCTGCCAACGGGTTACGAACCTGTCGTCGGGTTGCAGCATTGAGCGCTTTGCACTCGGCACGGGGAAAGGTACGGCTGACTGGACGTGGTATGCCTGATTTAACCCATTAAGACCTGAGGCGATTCTTAACTCATCAGCTGCCAGAGTTATTTCAGATTTTTAGCTGTTGGCTGCCAGAGATTTTTAATTGAAAAACAAAAAGTACTCAGGAGCCGAGATACAGAATTTTTAAGTTTTAAGTTAACAAGGAAGTGGATAGGAGTCTAGATCTTCAAAACATCATATCTCCTAGGTCTTAGGGTCAAATTTTTAAAAAAAATGCAAAGAAAAAAAATTTTTTTTCACGATTTCTCAAAAATAGCAGATCTACAAGCTCGTAGCGCGGCACTCGGTGCCGCGCTATGAGCTTGTATATCTGCTATTTTTGAATAGCCAAAGAAATCTAAAGTGACACAGATGCGTTCGAGGTCTTAATGGGTTAAACACGGTTACGCACCATGTGATTGCACCGAAAATAGCAGATCTACAAGCTCACAATACGTTGCACCGTGACGCGTTGTAAGCCTTTAGATCTGCTATGTTTGGTTGGCGCATGACACTGACACGCGTCTTAAGTATAAAGTAGGCTAACTCGTGAAAGTTAACAAAGTTCGCACGCTGTTTAATTATGCGAACTTTGTTGGCTAATTGTTGTTTGCAAATCATGTTCTACTAATTTTTTTTATTGTGTTATGCATAGGTATCAGGTAGAGGTGTGCCGATATATCGTCCCGCGATATATATAGCGATACGTTTTCGTGACGATATGTATCGTTTTGGAGAAATAATAATATCGTTTTTTTTTTTTTTACAATAATAATAATCAGGCATGCAAACAGCCCCGAGGTGAAAAGGGTGACAACATGTTATTTTTTTCGGGTCAGGTGTTACACTATTGCCCTATTTGGATTCAAAACGGCTATTGTAGCTGAAAATGTACAAGTTTGCGTCTGAATAATGCAAAAACAGAATTATTTGTTTGCATTTTTTCTCCCCCATATATTTTCATAATAAAAAAGTGCGTATCGTATCGAAATCGTATCGAAGTTGTGAGCCAAATATCGTATCGTATCGTTTGGTGAAATTAGTGTATCGGCACACCCCTAGTATCAGGGCATTCACAGAATATTTGAATATTCAAATATCAAAACCACTATTTAACGCTGTACATCAAAATCGATTATTCGCTGATAATTATTTCTCATATATATATATATATTTTTTAAAGCAGTGACAATATATCTACAGCAGACATGCAGATGTGAGCTCTGGTGTTGGTAGTTCTCCTAATCCATTCATGGTTGATTGTTGTCAAAGCATTGTGGTTGTGCCGTCACTCAATGTAGGTGCACGGGGCGCTAAAGCAGCAGCACTCGGGTCTCATGCCAGAAAGATTAAAAAAGCAGAAAGCTGAGTTTATTACTGTAGTTTGTTTAACACGTTAGATTGGAGACGTTAGATTTTACAGTAGCTCTCGCTGTGAATAATCGGATATTCAAATACTTTTAGGTATTCAAAGTCGATGCTAAAAATATAATACAACTATTTGTGAATGCCCTAATAGGGTAGGGGCTTATACGAGGTAGAGGCCTCGTATAAGCCCCTTGGGCTTCTTGCATCCTGCTGGCACTTTTCCCTTCTATACTTTGTGGACCTTTTTTTTTTACTGTTTTTATCATTTTTGCAAAATAAATCAAATCAAAAAGTTAGATATTTTATCGGTCAGTGAATCAGTTTATTGGTCGGTGAATCAGTCTGTCAGCCAGTGAATCATTCAGTGAATCAGGTTGACCGTTGAGCAGTGGTGGAAAAAGTACTCAAATTCTTTACTTAAGTAAAAGTACCAATACTGCAATATAGAAATACTCTGTTACAAGTAAAAATCCAAAATGAAAAAATTACTTGAGTAAAAGTACAAAAGTATTGGCATCAAAATGTACTTAAAGTACCAAAAGTAAAAGTACTAAATATTTGAAAATAGCAGATCTACAAGCTCACAACGCGTCGCGATGCGACGCGTTGTGAGCTTGTAGATCTGCTATTTTCAAATTGCCTATGTATAAAATAGGGCTAAAGTGGTTAATGTATGTTTCATTATATCATAGTTTATATCTGAAAAGTAACTAGTAACTAAAGTTTTCAAATAATTGTAGTGGAGTAAAAGTACAATATTTGCCTCTGAGGTGTAGTGGAGTAGAAGTAAAAGTATTGGAAATTGGAAATACTCAAGTAAAGTACAAATACCTAAAAATTGTACTTAAGTACAGTACTTGAGTAAATGTACTTGGTTACTTTCCACCACTGCCGTTGAGTAAATCAGTCAGACAGCCAGTCAGTGTACTTGTGTATGTGCTGGTGTCGCGTGCCAAAAGAGAGGCATGGCGATGCGTTGTGAGCTTGTACATGTTTGTGTGCCTGGTGCTTACTCTACGTTACAACAGCATGTTGTGCCATCCTGTACCACCTTTCATCCTCACCAGTCTCAC